>NC_045166.1:7356070-7398570 GCF_900700415.2 Clupea harengus
CATTTAGCAGACGCTTTTGTCCAAAGCGACGTACAAGGGAGAGAACAGTCAAGCTAAGAGCAATAAAAAAGCATGGTGTAACAATAAATACTACTTTACATGAGAATTAGAAAAACAACGACCTAGAAAAAAGGAAAAAGAAGTGCAGGAATGTAACTGCTGAAGTGCAAGTTAAGCGCTAGTCAGGTGCCAGTTAGGAGGGGAGGTGCTCTCTGAAGAGTTGGGTCTTCAAAAGCTTCTTGAAGGTAGAGAGGGACGCCCCTGCTCTGGTAGTACTAGGCAGTTCGTTCCACCAACGTGGAACTACAAATGAAAATAGTCTGGATTGCCGTGCTTGCACGGACGGCAGTGCCAAACGACGCTCACTAGACACACACACGCACACATGCACACACACACACACATGCACGCACACGTGCACACACACACACACACACACACACGCACAGACACACACACACACGAACACACACACGCACACACGTGCACACACACACACTCACACACACACACACGTGCACAGACACACACACACACACACACACACACACACACACACGTGCACAGACACACACACACACACACACATTCACCTACACTAAGTTAAATGCCTCAAACAATCCAGTTTATAAAGTTCAAGTATGATGCATCACAGATGAATACTTAGTTGAACTTAATAAGTAATGTTTCCCTTGCTGTCTCCTTGTGTAGTTTAGCACAACAGTAAGTCAGGACTGATAAGATCTCAGTTATTAAACCACAAGGAGATAATCAGGAGAATGTTGTATGGGGTCTTTGTTGATATACCAAGAAACAGTCGTAAAAAAAGATGGTAGAGTACGGGGTCCGATTAGCAATTACTCAAGGACAAACTGTGCTCCCTCCTGGGAGGCGATTAGCTGATGATCTGTGCGGACGCTAATGATTGGTGATCAGAGAGCCCTGTCACTCACCTGAGGTGGGAGGAGTCAAGGATCGAGAGGATGTAGTACAAATCAGGTTCTGACAGAAAAGAATAAAGTATTATATGAGTTGCACACACACACACACACACACACACACACACACACGCACGAGCACACACACACACACACACACACACAGTGTGTTGCATTATTATGGAGTGTAGCATACAGGAAACCTGGTAAATGTCAAGAACTTAAGTATGGAAACTCAAGGTAGTTTCTCTCTGATAAAACATTTGCATCTCGTAAACATCAGCACATGTGCAGCTGGGCCCACAATCTTCCGTAGTCTATATAAATCAATATCAATCAAAATCAATCAATCATATTGATTACCTGTGCAGAGTCTTTTGTTGCAAGAGCAGACACTAGGGAAGAACACAGAGAGACACAGGTAAGTTCACACACATCACTCACACACAGGCACTAGGGAAGGACAGAGAGACAGGTAAATTCACACACATCACTCGCACACATTGAACATCCCTCCACACACACACACAAACAAACAGAAATGATTATCATATGATATTGCACCCTTTTCTACCATAATAATATATGATATGAACAGACTAAACATAAGGCCAGACAAGTGTATGTAGTTATTCATGTTGTCTCATTCATGTACACATTGTCCTTTTAGAAAACAATCGGCCGTGATCCCTCCACTAAATGTTATACATTAGCGGAATGCCTGTGATGCCTTCTGGTGGAGTCTGGCCCGCTGTGATGAAAGGAATAGGACAGGCATCTGGAAGTGCCAAAGGAGAGGAGTCCTTCAAGGTGGAGGTAACTTATCTCGTGTGGAGTGTTAAATAAAATAACAGGATAACAGGAACAATGATTTTGTATAGAATAATGGTTAAACTTAGTGCTTGAAATACATAATAACTATCTAAGCGCCGCAATATCTGCATTATAATCAAGAGCAGAAAGAACTCTTCCTTCAGAAAGAACTACATTGGGGAAAGGACACTTAATTGTTAGAAGTTCTGACATTTTAATTATTAATTCTAAATCTAACTAACATATTTAGAATATTTTATCTTATTTGAGCAATACACATTGTACAAAACAAAACTCCTCAAACCAGTGACCACCTTATCTACACATATCTCACTGAATTTTTGTGTGACGAATGTCCCATTGTTTTGCATACCAGTACACAGCTAATTCAAATAGACAATGAATTTCGCAGTGCGCGCTAATCTGGGATATGGTTGAGACTGAATGGACATCACTAACACACAGCTCTGCACTCGCATTCCTTTAAAGAATTTAGCATACTTTCATTCTCCTGTTTCCATATAGCCATCTACATTACTCCATACTGCTGGTAGGAATTGAGTTCAGAAACCTGAGGAGGCTAAGAAGAGTCCCAGAAGTGTGAGAGCCTTGAGCATCATCATCTGTCCACTCGTGTCCATTATCCTCGGGGGAAGCAGCGGCTGACTGACTGACGTCCGTTTCTCTGTCCGTCACTGAGGAACTCTGTGCCTTCTGCTTGCTTTGGAGGCTGGCAGGTATAATGACTCTGTTCCTGTTCAACTTCCCACAAGACCTTCAGATCACGGGGGGGGGGGGGGGGGGGGTTCTGTTTCTTTCAAGGTCAAGGGCACTGATTTTATACGCATAGACAGATATACACTAACAATATTCTTTAGTAACAGATGTGGAAGAGGAAGTGTGTGTGAGTGTGTGTGTGTATATGTGTGTGTGTTTGTGTGTGTGTGTGTGTGTGTGTGTGTGTGTGTGTGTATGTGTGTGTGTGTATCTGTGTGTGTGTTTGTGTGTGTGTGTGTGCGTATGTGTGTATGTGTGTTTGTGTGTGTGTGTTTTCAATTGCGGACTAAATAAAGAAGTAAGAAGTACTTCACTCTGGGCACAGAACAATAGCACTTATCTGTCGCTATCTGTTAATGGCAGATAGAACAACCGCTTGTCTTATCTCAGGTCCAACTCTCTCATCATGAGTTTGTTTTTCGTGGTAGACAGACCAGTGGAAACCACCATCTCATCTCACATCAGTTGACTGGCTGACCACAGGCAGGTTTGCTTGTAATGATGGTCATTTTTCACTTATAATTTTAACTAATTTAATTAATTTAAACAAACAGAATGATTGTATGGTATGGTGAAAATGGTACTCACCTGTCCATATCACACATTCATCCTTCTCAAAAGCTGAGAAATCATTCTGCATTCTGCAGTCATTCTCATTTTCTTTAAACTGAGGATAGCATTACACTACTGGCATCCATCCTAACTGGCACGACTTAGCATTGCAGTAATAACGATCTATGAAACCAATGTTCTGCGGTTGTCTAGCGTGCCTGGAGTGTGTTGCTAGGGCATGGTTGCCAGTGTTTTGTTAGAGCATTTCTCCAGTTTGAGTGATCTGTAACTGATGTTTTGACACTTTATCAGTTGTTCGACCACAACTGGGCTTCCACACCAGAGCAACAACTTACAGCTGGAAGACAAGAATATGCCTCATACCTCACTGCTGCACCTAACATGCCACAAATTATAACACAGGAACATAAACTTTAGATTTCAAATGTAGACAATTTATAACACATGAACATATACTTTAGATTTCAAATGTAGACAATTTATAACACATGAACATATACTTTAGATTTCAAATGTAGACAATTTATAACACGTGAACATATACTTTAGATTTCAAATGTAGACAATTTATGACACAGGAACATATACTTTAGATGACAAATGTAGAGGATTTATAACACATGAACATATACTTTAGATGACAAATGTAGACGATCCCAGACAAGTGTCAGTCTCAGCTTCTACCTATTTGAGTGAGGTAAATCTGTGCTTCAGTGACAACTATTCTTTAATGTCTTCTACTCATTCATATTTGTAGTAAAAGATAATGAGACACGTGAAACACTATTTTTGAACTGTACTGAATCATTACGCAACTTGGTTTGCTGTCTCTAACTTCTCACTAACCTCTCACTAACCTCTCACTAACCTCTTTATTGTTCAGTATACACAGACTATGTTAGAAAGAAATGATGTAGAAACACTTAGATATGTGAGCTACAACAAATAATCTAATTTAATTATCAAAACATCTAATTTGTCCATTTCACATGGAGTTCTGTGCTGCCCTTCCTGTGCAGTTCAATCTTTTATCAGTCACCCTGATGTCAATCTTTCTTGGCGGACATTAGATCTGATAGTGGTTCATAAATATAATCTCTGGAAGACTGCTGAGTCATTTGATCTGGACCATATGGCTCTTCCTTGATGATGATGCAGCGTCTCGACCAACAGCCACTGATGAGAGCAAGAAGACCCTGGAAGAGATATTAGGTGGAGAGGTCAAGTGAACCGCCCAAGACAGAGAGTGATGTCATTTTAGTTATGCATAGGAAAATAGGTTAAATTCCTTGTGCTATTTGGGGACTTCAAACAGCGGCCAATCCTGTCACTGTAACAGGTACATACTTATACCCAACAACCAACGCACTACTAGCTGGTGACAGACGCAACGTGCCGCATGTTATACCCAGGATCCGTACAGGCACTGTCTGTGGCCAACAACTGCTGAACACAACATGACTGCCCAACCATAGAACCTGAGCAGCAGGATACAACAGCAACAACAAAAAAGCTTCCTTCGTGGCATTTCAGTGGGGTTTTCAAGCAGGCACCTTCCTTCATCAGTGTTTTGTTGAGTTAGGCCCACAACATACAGAACAGCAGACTCTTTTGTAATGTCATGTCCTTAACACACTGGTGGAACAGGCAGTAGCCTGGAGCAGTAGTGGGCAAACTAACCCTAAACCTTCATGAGGGGAGTTGGATTTGTAAGCCTGGGTGTAAGGCTTGTTTGTTTGTACATCCTGTAGTACAGGGTGAGTGATGACGGAGAGGTCCCCCTCCAGATATAACACCCAAACAGAAAATTCACAGGAGAATCCAACAGTGATCTGAAACACATGGAGATATGATAACTGATCATCTGTGTTGAGATGAAAGTCTTCCTTCCTCAGACCATAGCTCACCGGGCACCTGAACAAGCCCTTTCTTCGACTCATAGACTTGTTCCCAGTACAGTCTGCTGAGTACTATGGTGCCAAGGTGAAGATTGCACAAAGGTGTGTTATGAAAGACCTGTACCTGACCCTGAGGTTTAGATAGGCACACAGCGATATCTTTCCTCAGAGCAAATCTTATCTACCCCACTGGAACAAAGTGCCCATCACAATGACATAAGTAAAATGACCAGAAATGACCAATTTGACATTTAAGCCACTGGAAGCATGACCTTTTTGAGATGTTTAAGCTAACTGGATTAATATTCTGATAGCTACAATGAAACTACATGCTCAGGTGAAAGCTCAACCATCTGCCATGTAATATAATTTCAATATAATCAATCAAAATAAAATAAATTCAAGTCATTTTCCACAGACACCATATATTGAAGTAGTGAACACCTAGGCAGAAGTCAGTAAGAAAAGATTACATCACTTTCAGCAACTAAACTATGAATTTATTACAGTCATTACTATCTATATCAAGATCATAGAGAAGATTGTGCTTAAACTACCAGACTGGGTTAAAAAGGGTCAAAAACTAATTTCTACATCGAAGCAAAGTATGTGTTTTGTATCACTGAGAGTCATACTCAAATAAGCATACACTATAAAATGATTCGTTTTTAACACAAGATTCATGCTGTCTTGGTATCATGGTGTTGTCATGGTTGTCATGGTGTTTTGATTCCATCATACTTAATCAAACTATCCTGCAAGTACACAAGATTCACACAGAAGTGATAAGATAAGATAAGAAGGTTTTCTTGAACATCTCTGCTGTTGCAAAAGGAAAGCTCTATTAAGAGAACAGAGCTGAGTGCAGTAGGCAGGGGTGGACTGGCTCCGTTCCCGGAGGTCGCCTGATGCACCTTTTGGGGCGGCAGAATCAGACTTTAATAAAACATTTTTAGATCATTTTTTTAATTTTTGACTGGCCCATCAAATAGATATGTATGTATGGATAACCAGACAGCAGAGGTATTCCTATCTGCGATCCTGCGTACATCAACAGATTTTGTATTTTTGTATAATCCAGGAATAAATATAGAAAAGCTACAACTCCGTCTCCGTCCCTGACTGCCAGAGAACCGTCACCGATGGGTTATTTCTCAACTCTCCCGGGACTGAGGCCTGTTTTAGTTGCTTGTTTATATTTCCTCTAACTAAAATCATTCATGCACAAGTGGCATATATGAAGAAGATTAAAGGTTTCTGTGGGTGTTCTTTTTATGACTCTAGGACAAAAACTTGCTCAGCTTTAAAGGCATATTGACAACAAGAACAAAAAACTAAATATCCCTCCACAGGGATATAGTCCACTGGCTGGCCCAGTCACATGTTACTAGGCCAGCCCCCTTTGTGTCTCAGTCTCAACCATTAAAGATCTGTGCCTGAATGCCGAAAAAATACTGTGACAAAATGGTTACGCGTAGTGCAAGCAAGGTGCTGAGAAATTGTGGACGAAACAAGACAGACTCTGCTGCCCAATATCATGTTTGTTGCAGCACCTTCTGAGGCAGCAGCACCGTCACTGACACTGCTGTTCAAGGTGAGCAGGTAGAAGAAGTCGAGGGGCTGAGGTCAGGTGAGGTCAAGAGACCACAAAGGAAGAAGGTGAAGTACAATGCAATGGGTAAACAGAAGCTCAGATGGCTTAGCAGGTGTCGGGAGTGTGTCACTTTCTGTATTTCAACCGGCTAAAAAATATCCCCAAGATATTCTAAAGGCAAGGGTGCACACTCCTATGTTCGTGTTACGGGTAAGTTCACCCATAATTCCGTGCATGTGGTAGCTTTAGGGTGTCATGTGTAATTCTATGTGTAATATTTCCCTTTTACGTTAAGGTCAGTTTTTATCTCCTGTTAGCGATTAGGAGTCTGTGTGTTATGTGTGATGCCTGTAGTTTCCTCATGTCTTAGTGTCTGTGTCCACTTTGTAAACCGTGTCTGTTCCTAAGACCCAGAGCCTTTCCTCCTTTGGATATCAGTTATCCTCCATCTCAATGACATGCACTAATATAAATAAACAAAGTCTGGGTAGTGAACCCACATTCTCAGCACCCTTCTAAGATTTAGGGGGGAATTTAGGAAATGTTGATTTTGTCTGAAAATAATTGTTTAGAACCTCCACGTCCAGGCATGGGGCTATACTGGGCCATGTTGTTATAGCCTCTACAATTAAACAGTCTATCTAAAGATCAAAATGTGATGGAGACTAACTTTGCACTCTGCTGTTTAATAGAAGAAGTGACAAGTTACAAGTTTGTAAAGAAATATACTAAATGTGTTTTCATCAGTTTGTTTCAGTCCCCAAAGATTGCCTAAAACAAAGGCGTTTGACACACTGAACTGTATCTATTGAATTCCGTAGGTTTTACTGCAAATGCATGAGAAATATGCCTCTGAAGCCACCGAATCGCGCTCTCTAGCGTTTGCAGAGGCACAAGCAAAACACCAGCACGCGACACGCAGCGCGAGGAGAACGCGGGGGCGGAGTCATTGTACCGGATGTTGACATTGGCTTTAAGACAGATGTCTGCACAACAAAGCAACAACACGATAACGTCGATTTGTTTTAAAGAAAGCAAGCCCGTGTTAAGCCACGACATTCTATCGAGGAGAGACCCAATATATTCAGCGTCGCAAAGGACTGCAAGAACCCCACGCCGCGAACCACTGAAAGATCTTTCAAAGATATATTGCGGTCAACAGAGTGCGAAGCAGAGAATCAGACAAAGTCGAGAACAAAAAAAAGGTGAGCCTGTGCGCACATTGTTGCTGCTGGCTAATGATGTCAGCATTTCCTTGTCAACTTCGCAATAACATGTTTAGGCAGATACGAGTGTTACTCATGAGGATATCAAAACGAAGCCTATATGTATAGACTATTATGAAGTGATGTTGAGCGCAGCTGTTTAGTAGAAGACAGAATAACATGAATATGAATAGTCTCATGATTTGTTTCCCAGACGCAGTTACCATTCACATTGAAATAGCTTTATTTGAACATTTGCTGTTGCACCAAACTACTTTCACCCTCTGTTGGCCTAGTTTGTAGCAGTTTTATTTCCTGCTTTGTTGAATGGCATAAAACCGTAAATTCGACGAAATAACGCTTTAAAATCATTTGGTTATTGTGATTGCGTAATCTTTAGGAAGGCTGTGATAGTTGTGGATTTGCTTCTCGTCATCTAGGTTAGGTCTGCTTGTGCACTGCTGTTTTTCTCAACTGGACTGTGTGTGTTTTGCTCTCATTCCCGACGACTGCGCCCCCACGTTTTCTCATCCCTGCGCAGCAGACGTATCGCCTGTTATGTTTTCCCTTGAGGTTTGTCATATAGCCGAACCCAGACGCTTCTGTCTGGCCGCCACTTTAGTCTGCGGGCTGGCAGGGCTGCGCTGATTGGCTTACATGAAGACCACAGAGCAGGTCTATCACCATTTTTAGCTCACTGAGTGAATCGGTCTTCATTCATGTAGAACTGTGCCCTTACTGAGTGGTTGAACAGAAAGCCCTGTCAACAAACATGAACGACATCATCTGATCTAGAGGTTTCAGGGTAGTTGAAAACCTTACACATGGGAGACTGAGGCCATTGGCAGATCTGTCGCTTTAAGACGGAGCAGTATACAGAGGATTCTGAAAACCAAAATATAGTGATTAAACTAATATATAAAAGGATGTTGGCTGCCACTTGTGTCACTAGATTTTCCTCCTGGAGGTGTCTCTGATCTCTCTTCTAACCCATCACCCTTTAAAAAAACAGCCCCCCTGCCCGTCACACAGGCCCTGCTCCAGTACCAGAGGACCATGGGACGGATCTTTCTGGACCACATTGGTGGGACACGCCTCTTTTCATGTGCCAACTGTGACACCATCTTGACCAATCGCTCCGAGCTGATCTCCACACGATTCACAGGGGCTACAGGACGAGCTTTCTTATTTAACAAGGTTTGTTTTCTATTTTTCTCTCTCTCTTTCTCTCTCACACACACACTCTCTCTAAAAAACTCTCAGACTTTACTTGTGTAGGGCCAATGATTTTCCGCGATAACGGAAAACGGACGGAATTCGCGGAATGAACCCTTTGAAACGGAATTGCAACTTTCAAACGGAAACATCAGTTTGTGCATTCAAATCGCCCAAATTCCCCTGTATTTTCGGCTGCAAGGCTATATTTCTTTCAAATAAACACAACAACGATTGCAACGATGAACAAACATTAATTAAAAAACAAAACCACTGAGAAAATGTCACGTCTGCGCTGAACTCTGCTCCGGCCACGCCCCCTTTTTAACGGTTGACCCACACACGTCCGCTAAAGCCACATTCAGTCACATTCACTTGCTCGTCTTCCCAATCGCATTTAAAATAAAAAATGTTTAGTCTTCTGTTCTGTTAATGCTGGCAAACAACAATCTAAGAAGGGCACATATTATTCACTCATTTTAAGCCATCAATATACCTCAGGGTGAACAAAATGAGCTGAAACGGAAAAAAAACGGAATTCACCAAATGTGAAACGGAAAATGCATTTTTTTTAAACGGAAAATCATTGGCCCTACTTGTGCCATCGGGATAGCCTTCTTTGTTTCAACTAGAATCTTCTCACATCAGTCTCAAGCTGCATGTACAGTCAGGATTTAGACAATTAAACCAGTGAAATGTCAAATGTCAGCTAATCCTCACAGTATTTGGTTTTGCTTGTTGCTTTGTTGTGCTTGTGTGTGTGTGTGGGGGGGGGGTGTCATAGAGGTTTATGTTTGCACATTTACCCGTTCAGGTGGTGAACCTCCAGTACAGTGAGGTGCAGGACCGAGTGATGCTTACGGGTCGGCACATGGTGCGAGATGTCAGCTGCAAGAACTGCAACAGCAAGCTGGGCTGGATCTATGAGTTTGCCACGGAGGACAGCCAGCGCTACAAGGAGGGCCGTGTGATCCTGGAGAGGGCGCTGGTGCGTGAGAGCGAGGGCTTTGAGGAGCACGTGCCCTCAGACAACTCCTGAGTCCGCTCCCCAACCCCAGGCATCCTTATCTGACCTAGCCCTTCAGCTTGCCATTGAAATGCCCTCATTGTACACAGACACACACACACTCCAGTGCGAAGATCAGTGTCCTTCAGTGCCACCCTCCAGTGTGTATGCTTTCTATATCCGCGTGTGTAGAGATGCAGTGACTTTGGTTTGAGACCAGCAGTCCCAGCGCTCCTTAAGACCCTTCATGATGTGTCACAGTCCCAGCGCTCCTTAGGACCCTTCATGATGTGTCACAGTCGCACCGAAAAGGGCTTCATTCCTAGTGCTGTCATTAGAATGTGACCAATCACAAGCTCTATCTCAAAAGAACCAGGCTGTGCAGGTTGGTTAGAGATCTGCCACACGTCTTGTCAAGGACCCGTAATGGTGTGCTGTATATATATGGGTCAGACATGAGGGATTCCATTCGCCCAGCTGCCTTGCGCCTGTTGGCTCTGATTGGCTGTCTTCTTGTGCATACGCTCTCCATGGGACTTGCATGAGGAGAGCACAGGTGTGGAATCACCAGTTTCGTCCGTTGACAACATTTCCATCCAGCGCTCATAACATTTTTCCAGAAATGGACCTGAGCCCTGTCTTTCTTTCTTTCTTTCTTCCTTTTTCTCTCACTGTCCCTAATGGTATTTAGTGAGTTAAAATGCTGTTATTGGTATAGGTAGATGTTATACCTCTAAAGTAATTAATTTGTCTAACTGTGGTTTACTGTCAATTCCTGTATTAATGTTTTCATTAATAAATGTGTTCTTGCTGGAAAGATGCATAGTGTCAGCAGTTTCTCAGCAGAATGTGTTTGAACAATGAACAACTTGCTTTAGAAACAAAAGGACTCGAGCAAATACCGGCTGTCTTAAAATATTTGGTGCCTATGTTTCAGGACAGACGGGCCGAATGTGACTGCTTAAATGACAGGCTCAATGAAGTGCCAACCCATAGCATATATGTAGCGTGAATGCAGTGTAGTTAATGTGTAAACGAATGAATCCAAAATGCATATCTTCTAGGTCAGGATGACAGCTGCAAGACAGCTAAAAGTGTCACCAAATCGACGGAAAAACGCCAGGCTGGAAGGTTTAGGCATGTCTGAGCTTTATGGGACAGAAGAATGCATTAGAGATAATGAAATTATTAAATGACCTCCAATGTTACCAGGCAGTATATACGTAAGCTAGTGGCACAGTAATGGCATGGCACACGAGGAGTTAAATGGATGGTTCATGAATGAACAGTTTATTACTACAATAAATGTCAGGCTAATCTTAAATGTTACACACATCAACCTAACTGAATGTAATATGGAAATCAAATCAATAAATACAACTGTAAATAATAACAACTGAATAAACAGGTTGGCTGCCAATTAATCCAAATATGCTTGATTGACCAAAAAAACCTGATAAACCATGAATGCATCAATTGAAAAGAAATTAAACCCTACCTGAACCTGAGTGAAAAAGACATGAGATGGGGAGAGATAAAGGGGAAATGGAGAGAGAGAGAGGAAGATAGTAAGAGTTATTGAAAGAGAGTGAATGTGTAAGAGTTAGTGAAAGAGAGGGAATGTGTAAGAGTTAGATAGAGACAGAGTGAATGTGTAAGAGTTAGAGAGTTAGCGAGAGAGTAGTGCTATGCTAGTATGTCTGATAGCACTCAATGCTAATGGGGGTTGCTGTGAGTACACACAAATGGAGGGCTTTTGGTGTGAGAAGATCATAGATCATCATCATATGATCATAGAGAGGTCTGATACGCTGCAGTTTTGCCCACTGGCCAGTCTGGGAGTCCATTGTAGATAGATAGATAGATGGATACTTTATTTATCCCGAGGGAAATTTTTGAATTGTGTAGATTTGATAATTTTTAGAGTGTTTTCTGTCTTGCACAGCTCCCCAACAAAAAGTACACTTGGCCCTTATTTTGGGAGTAACTATTCCCTGACACATACTTGGATATTTTATGATCTCAAAATCGCCACTTGGTAACTCAAAGCCCACTGCTAACTGCCCTGCTCTAAGGGATTGGTAACTCAAAGCCCACCGCCCTGCTCTAAGGGATTGGCACCCTTTTTTTTTTTTTTTTTTTAGATTTTTCTTATTTTGTTATTGTGTTGCTATGGCGATGTCACAGATTATTTTTTACGAGAGATGAGATACTTAACATCAGGGACTCAACACCATCTGATTTATGTCCCAACTTTCTCGCCTCTCCCGTGGATTTACTAGACCTACTAATCCAAGGCCTTGGCCACACAGTGAGAAGGAGACAGAGAGGAAAACGCGCAGGAGCCCTGGTGCGATTTAGGAAGAGAGGTGTGCGGTCGCCTCTACCGAGTATTCTCCTCTCCAACGTCCGCTCACTGTGCAACAAAATTGATGAACTACGCCTTCTCATCAGGACTAACAGGGACTTTCCTCTTTCTTCTGTCTTGTGTTTTACGGAATCCTGGCTGACTGAATCCACACCAGACTCTGCAGCACAGCTGACCGGCTTTCAGCTGTTACGTGCAGACCGCGATCCGATTCTTTCAGGCAAATCAAAAGGCGGAGGGATTTGTTTCTATATAAACCAGTGTTGGTGCAATGACGTGAAAGTGATATTACAATCCTGTTCTCCCGACTTAGAATCATTTTTCATCACCTGCAGACCGTTCTACTCTCCCCGTGAATTCACTTCTTTTATTCTAGCTGGAGTTTACATCCCACCGCAAGCTGACGTACGAGAGGCTCAACGTCAACTCGCCGATCAGATATTAGGAGTGGAGAGTAGGAGAGACAATACATATTCTCCTGTTATTGTAATTGGAGATTTTAATAAGGGCAACCTCACTCACAAACTCCCGAAATACAAACAGTTAGTCAAATGCCCGACCAGGGAGGAGAATACTTTGGACCATCAGCAGGGCTTATCATGCAGTTTCACACGCTGCTCTGGGGCTATCCGACCACGCTCTTATTCACCTGATCCCGGTTTACAGACAAAAACTTAAAATTTCTAAACCTGCTGTGCGGAGAACAAAAAACTGGAACAACAGAGAAGCTGTGGAGGAGCTGCGTGACTGCCTGGATGACACAGACTGGGACATTTTTAGAACTTCTTCCAGCAGTCTGGATGAATATACAGAGGCGGTGACGTCATACATTAGCTTCTGCGAGGACAGTTGTATTCCAACACGCACCAGGGTTATCTACAACAACGACAAGCGTTGGTTCACTGCAAGACTCAAACAGCTTCGTTTGGAGAAGGAGGAGGCTTTCAAGAGTGGGGACAAGGATAGGTTCAGACTGGCAAAATACTCTTTTGGCAAGGAGATTAAGGAGGCCAAACGACAGTACTCTAAGAAGTTGGAACATCAATTTGCAGCCAATGACTCCTCGTCAGTCTGGAAAGGCCTTCAGGTGATCACAGGCTGCAAAACCAAATCCCACCCACTCTATGGAAGACCTTAGACTGGCAAATGATCTGAATGACTTCTACTGTAGATTCGACAGACAATGGACCAGTCCTAACCCTGTCCCCACCACAGCTATCACATCTACTCTTCCCAGCCTGGACAAAGACACCACCCTCTCCCACAGAATTATCCCAGACAGCCCTCTCCCCCCCATCACACCTCTCTCCATTCAGGAGAGGCATGTCAACAAGCTCTTAAAAAGACAGAACCCCCGCAAAGCAGCTGGACCAGATGCTGTCTCCCCCTCCACACTAAGGTACTGTGCGGACCAGCTGTCTCCAGTGTTCACGGACATCTTTAACACCTCACTGGCTTAATGCGTGGTCCATGCCTGCTTTAAAACCTCCACCATCATCCCCGTTCCCAAAAAGCAGAGGATCACAGGCCTTAATGACTATAGACCAGTCGCCCTGACCTCTGTGAAGACCTTTGAGCGCCTCGTGCTGACCCACCTCAAGGCCATCACCAACCACCTCCTCGACCCACTGCAGTTTGCCTACAGAGCCAACAGGTCTGTAGAAGACGCAATTAACATGGGACTTCACTTCATCCTCCAGCACCTTGATTCCCCCGGCACCTACGCCAGGATACTGTTTGTGGATTTCAGCTCAGCATTCAACACCATCGCCCCAGCTCTCCTCCAAGACAAGCTAACACAGCTGAGCGTGCCTGAGCCCATAGACATATATACATATATATATGTCTATGCCTGAGCCCACCTGCAGGTGGATCACTGACTTCCTGTCAGACAGGAAGCAGCGTGTGAGGCTGGGCAAGCTTGTCTCTGAGCCCCGGACCATCAGCACTGGAGCCCCACAAGGCTGTGTGCTCTCTCCTTTACTCTTCTCCCTCTACACCAACAACTGCACCTCCAGCCACCTCTCTGTCAAACTCCTTAAATTTGCGGATGACACAACCCTCATTGGACTAATCTCCAATGGGGACGAGGCAGCCTACAGAAAAGAAGTTGACAGCCTGGCTTTCTGGTGCAGCCAGAATCACCTGGAGCTGAACGCCTGTAAAACAGTAGAGATGGTAGCAGACTTCAGGAGAAGCCCAGCCCCAACCATCCCCCTCATCATGTGTGACTCCCCAGTTAACACTGTGGAGTCTTTCAGATTCCTGGGAACAATTATGGCACAGGACCTAAGGTGGGCGGAGAACATCACCTCCACAATCAAGAAGGCCCAGCAAAGGATGTTCTTCCTTCGGCAGCTAAAAAAAGTCAACATGCCACAGAAAGTGATGGTCGAGTTCTACACAGCCATCATTGAGTCAATCCTCACCTCATCGATTACCATCTGGTTCGCTGCCTCTACTGCAAAGGACAAAGGCAGACTGCAGCGGATCATTCGGTCAGCCGAGAAGGTCATCGGCTGCGACCTGCCGTCTCTCCTAGACCTGTTCCACTCCAGGACCAGCAAGAGAGCATGCAAGATCTTCGCTGATCCTTCCCATCCCGGTCACCACCTATTCCAGAGACTCCCATCTGGCAGAAGGTTCCGGGCTATAAAGACCAAAACCTCGCGCCACCTGAACAGTTTTTTCCCCACGGCAGCGGTGCTCACAAACAAGCCCCCTGCATCACACTGACTCTGGGTTTGCCAATTCCAATTCACAATTATTTATAATTATTTAATATTCTGTATTTGTCTTTTATTCTTGTTTTTGCTATTTTGTTGTTATGTTATGTGTTTTATGTCCTATGCACCAACCACCAAGATAATTTCCTGTATATGTAAATATACTTGGCCATTAAAAGAATTCTGATTCTGATTCCGATTGATGAGTTCTGTTCAGTGGGAGTTCATTCTACATCAGTGTTTCCCAAACTTTTTACAGTCAGACATTCAATCTCCAGCTACGTGCCCCCCCCCCCCCCCCGCACTCATATATATATATATATTTATATATATTTCATGTTGGTAAGCCCCCCCCCCCAAACACACACACATTCACCACAGGTTAATGAGAAGGATGTGTTTGAGAGAATGCACATAACTCTGCAATGTCTGGCTGAATTTGAGAAAGTCTTAAATTGTTTTCCACACAGTCTGTGCCTGTATTTTGTTTTCATGCTCGTCAGAGCTGAGAACCCACTCTCACATATGTTCGTCGTGGTAAAGGGCATCAAAGTCTTTTCACTGAGGTGCGTATCGTGAGATGTTATGTGGCGTTTGACAATGTCTGTCACACCGAGTTGATTTGAACACAAAAAACCTAGTAGCTTGGCTAGCAACAACTGTACTGCTGCTAAGACTAAGTAGACTTGGAAGAGCAACCTGGGTTGCTGTCGCCGGCAGGTGCATCGTCAATTGTAGGCCTTCTACTAGTAGTAGCGGTTGGGGTCTCTCTGGACCGGGGATTAACTCTTTTTAACCATTTATCCATTTTCGTGCAGAAACCGGAATGAGCTCCCGCTTCTCTACACAGGGCATCAGCGAGTGAAATTCTGACGAGGAAGCTAACCGTTGTGCCTATGTTTTGACTAACGTACCTGTGGCTATTTTTGGCAGTGTAATTATTTCGCTGAACACTACAATGTATACATGAGTGTATTTTTGGCATTGCAACTATTTAAGATGTCATGTCTATTTATAGGTCAGTTTGAAAAGGTAAAATGTAATGTATGGGGCGCCGTTTGTAAAATGTTGCAAGTTCGAAAATCCTGCTCAGTTTTCGTACATTTAGCATTATCATATGGAAAAAAAAGCATGACAATATTCAAATGTCACTTTTTCAAGCATTTAGAGATAAATTCATGTAAATTCATGCGATAACTTTTCCAAGGATCATTTTTGGCAGTAACACAAAGTTGTTAAATAATATAAATCTTTCATCTAAATGTTAATGTTAGATGTTAAATGTTAAATGTTAAATATAAATGTAAATGTTAAATATAAACGTAAATGTTCGATGTTATATATAAATGTTAAATATAAGTGTTAAATGTAAATGTTAAATGTAAATACAAATATCAAATGCTAAATGTAAATGTTAAATGTAAATGTAAATGTTCAGTCTACATGTCAGACTTGACGACAGAACATTACAATATTTACGGTAATTTGTAGCTTTCAGTAACACTACCAGGGATACCTTGCGGGCAAAAGCGAAGATGTCGACCAACAGTGGACATCGTCGAGCAGTGCAACCTACTCAATTACGATCGCCATCAAACACAGATCATACCACAATAGCCAGACAGAGATATCTAGAAAAAAAATTACATTTTGGGAACCTGTGATCCCTTTACTGCACCCGCTGATATTTGTATTTCTATAACGTCGTAGAAGTCCCTGCCTAAGCTCCAGTTTGGAGATATTTACATATATCTAATAGAAAAGCCGTCCCCCTACACACCTCAAAAACTGAAAGTCTACCAAAAGCACAGATAGTAATTTAATTTTCAGAAGGGGATGGGTTCATAACGATGTCGTCTGGAAGGTGAAAACTAATAAACATCTTCATTATCAGAGCAAAGATGATTGCCATTTAATAGCTAGCTACCAGCTAGCGAGCTACATGCTGTTAGCTAGCAGCCTTTAGCCTACCCAACACTGTTCTTTATCATTTGACACAATTTCCTGGTTAACACAAGTACAACCACCTGGTCTGGCGAATGACAACTGAAATTATCTTCCCAAGTATTTTCTACTGGCATTGTAGTATTACCAGTTGGATGACAAAATACAGTAGCCTAGCCTACTTGCTTAGGTACTTGTCGCAATCTCAGAGCAGAAACCGGGTAATCCAATTTTAATCGTGTTGATGCTTTGTTTCTTGTCTTTATTTCTTGACCTATTCCCGTTTTAGGTAGTTATTCTGATAAATGAGGCGACCAAAACAGGGTTAATGCTTTTATTGCAAGCTCCAAAAATAAGGCTACTTTACTGCCCGCCTGAGAAAAGTTGACCCAGAAGACGTCTACAATCAGCTGGAAACAGCCGGGCTTGTCTCCTCGCCGATTTGAACAGCCAACCGAGCAACAACTGTCTGGCATTTTACTACCTATGTCAGACAATTTTAAAGCGGATATATTAAATAATCTTGAATGAAAGATGGTCAGTTCCTGTATAAATTCCAGTGGTAGACAGCTGTGGAGTGTATTTCTTGCCCGCAAGCTGGTAATTCTGACGTGACGTGAAAACTATGAAAGCCAATTACCGTAAATATTGTAAGGTTCAGTCTTCAAATCTGACATGTAGACTGAACATTTAACATTTACATTTAACATTTACATTTAACATTTACATTTAGCATTTACATTTAACATTAACATTTAACACTTATATTTAACATTTATATATAACATTGAACATTTACGTTTATATTTAACATTTACATTTACATTTAACATTTATATTTAACATTTACATTTATATTTAACATTTACATTTAGATGAAACATTTATATTATTCAACAACTTTGTGTTACTGCCAAACATTATCCTTACATGAATATCTCTAAATGTTTGAAAAAGTGACATTTGAATATTGTTGTGCTTTTTTCCCCATATGATAATGCTAAATGTACCAAAACTGAGCAGGGTTTTAGAACGTGCAACATTTTACAAACGGCGCCCCATAGTAATGGGCTGTTTCACTTTGAAAATGCAAATCACCCCCGCGTACCCCCTACGTCCCTTTGCGTAGGCTACTCCTGGGGGTATGCGTACCCCAGTTTGTGAAACACTGTAGGCCTATATAATCCAGGGTACAGTAGTGTTGATGTTTTTAAGCACATCACCAATCTTTGGCATTTGCACAAATCCACGCTGTCAGTCAAGCCAAAGGGGTGGTCTACAGTAATCATATCTTGTGAAATATACATATAATAATAATACATTGTAATAATATAATTGTTGAGTTGTGGTGCACTGTTGCTGCAGCTACCGTTGCATTCGGATGAAAGAATAAATGATGGAGTTATCTTTAGCCGTTCTTGGCGTATTTATTGAACAGGCTTCTGACACATCAGTCTCACGGTCAGAGCTAACTTCAACTGACTAACATATGGCAAATCGGCCTTTATAGCCTGTACCCTAGCGCCACCCTGTGGCGTAACCATATATACATACCACAGTACAGCATTACATTACATTACATATACATCTGAGTACATAATGAACATATCTCAACACCCCCACTTGTACTCAGGTTGCTATACTTCAAGCAAAAGAAACACAGAAAAACAGAATGAATGTGAACCTCTGTCATACACATATCACTCTCCAAAAAGAGCACTTGCAAACCTCTTCAGTTTCAACTTATTTACAGGTTTGGTCATTACATCAGCAATCATGTTATCGGTAGAACAATACATCAAAATCACCCTTCCCTCAATCACAGTTGACCTGATAAAGTGGTGTTTACACCTCCGTCTGTTTACAGGGTTTTTGGCAAGAGCTATTGTCCCCTGATTGTCCTCATGTACAATAGTTTGTGTGTAATTGTGGTTATCTATACCCCCTAGTAACTGCTCCAGGTATAGACACTCCTGTATGGTTGAAGCCAGTGCCATGTATTCTGCCTCGCAGGTGGAAAGCGCAACTGTGGGTTGTTTTCTAGTCTTCCACGAGATTAGAGAGCTGTTCTGACTAAGACTGACACAGTATCCTGTGGTACTGCGTCTGTCACTGGTATCAGCCGCCCAGTCAGCATCACTGTAGGCTTGTATACCTAGCTCCTCACTGTCATTTCTCCTAAAGCTTAACCCTTTCTCTGCAGTGCCTTTGAGATACCTTAGTACGTGCTTCACAGTGGCCCACTGCTCCTCTGTAGGCTCTGCAAAGTACTGTGATAATCTGCTCACTACAAAACTTAAATCTGGTCTGGTACAAGTAGTCAGGTATATAAGACTACCTACAGCCTCCCTGTACATCCTGACATTTTCCATCTTTACTGCATCGTCAGTATACTCTAGCTTCTGCTCACAGGGTGTTTCTCTGGTCCTACAATCTTGCATATTAAAACGCTGTAGTATCATGTTAGTGTACCTTTCCTGTGACATCTTTACACATCCATCTGTTTGACTGAAATCAATACCCAGAAAATGTTTGAGTTTGCCTAAATCTTTCATCTTAAACTTTTCTGCGAGCATCTCTTTCACCTCTTTCAGTCTCTCTTCATTGCTTGCTGCAATGATCAAGTCATCGACCCATGTGATTATGATCAACTTCCCTTCTTTTGACTCTTTGACATAAACACAGTGGTCGGCTGGGTTTTGTGTGAATCCATCCTCAGTGAGGCAATTGTGCAAAACCCTATTCCAATTTCGGCCGGACTGTTTAAGACCGTAAAGGGATTTCTCTAGCTTATAAACTATACCCTCTTTTTCTTCATAACCCTCTGGTGGATTGATGTAGATCTCATAATCTATGGGAGCGTGCAAGTACGCAGTTTTCACGTCCATTTGGTGCAGGAGTAAATTCTCCTGTGCAGCTTTTTGTAGCACCACCCTTACACTCGTCATGTCTGCCGTGGGTGAAAACGTCTCCCCATAGTCTACTCCCATTCTCTGGCTGTAACCCTTGGCCACAAACCTTGCTTTGTATTTGTCTCTCCCATCTACATCAGTCTTGATGGCGTAAACCCATCTACCCCCCACTGTCTCCTTGCCTATTGGCAGTGCTGTCGGGGTAAAGGTCTTGTTCTCGTTTAAGGACTGGATTTCCTCATCCATGGCCTTTGCCCATTCTTTTGAGTTAGCTGACCCCATTGCCTCCCCAAATGTCTGTGGAATGCCACACACCGCTCTACAGCAGTAGTCTACTGTGATATGAACCGCATCACTAACACAGTTTTCAGTTATGAACTCATCTAAGTGACTCGGCTTCCTTCTTTCTCTAGTTGGATACCTTCTACTCTCTGGTTCACCACTTGTCACACTCTGTTGTGTTTGATTATGGTCACTAGACCTCGCTTCTGTACCTGGACTATCACTATTTTCTGTTTTCCTACTCACCCCCTGCGTGGTTCCACTAGTCCTGGGTCTCACAGTGTCATCATAGCTATCACTTGGATCTGGCTCACATGTCTGTGTTTGTTTTTCCACAGTTGACTGCCTCACAAACTTTACTAGTCTGTGTTTTTGTACTTTGTTTGTATCTGGATGATACACCAAATACGCTGGGCTGTTCTTGTCGTGACCTACAAAATGCCCCTGATCACATCTGGAATCAAGCTTCCCTTTGCTCTGTTTGTACGTGTAACATACAGACCCAAACTTTTGCATTTTGGATATATTGGGCTTTTTGTCTGTTAGCAGCTCATAAGGAGTCTGCCCTGTACGTCTGTTAAAACATTTGTTCCGTACCATTGCTGCTGTTTGTACAGCGTAGGGCCATAGCTGCTTTGGTAATGTACTTTCAACTATCATGCACCTACCCATCTCAAAAAGAGTACGCCAACCCCTCTCTGCTGTTCCGTTCTGGTGTGGGGAATAAGGAGCTGACGTTTCATGTCTGATCTTATTCTTCCTCAACACTGCTTGGAAATCACTGCATGTAAACTCTGTTCCGTTGTCGGATCTGATGCACCTCACCTTCCCATAAGGGGATATATCTGCTAGGAACTTTTCCGTAGCCTATACTGTGTCACTTTTCTTCTTTAGAAAATAAACAAACACTGCACTTGAGTAATCATCAGTAAATGATTGCACATATTTGTAACCATCTCTCGACTCAGTGGCTACAGGACCTGCAAGATCTGTGTGTACCATCTGTAAGGGAGCCTTTGCTCTGGTGTCAGGGTCCCTATTTCTGGTTTGGGCAAACTTTCCCTGAATACACACCTCACACTCTTGTTCGGGCCTACCCGTTTTGCCTTTGATCTGCATACCTACAACAACATTTTGCAACTTAAGAACATCGTCATAGTTACAATGGCCTAATATTTCATGCCATGTCTGTATGTCGTGACAGGCATTACACTTATCATTAGATTCAGATTCAGTATGCAAATAATACAGCTTTCCATACACATGAATGTTAAATCTGGTACCACCTCTGGTTATCAGGACATCTTTATCTTCTTTGAAGACAACCGTAGCTCCGCTCGTAGTAGCTGCCTTCACCGAGAAGATGCTCTGAGGATATGACGGTACGAACAAAGCGTCTCTCAGTGTCGCCTTTCATCGCTGTCCGTTGCTGTCGATGAGGGAAACCTCAGCATTCCCCCTCCGCTGAGCAATCTCGCTGCACCGGGTGCCGTCTGCCAGCTCGACAATGTGCGTTTCTGGCCTGAACGCGCTGTCGAAACTCTTGAACACGGTTATGTCAGTGATGACATGAGATGTAGCTCCCGTGTCCACCATCAGACCCCTCTCCTGGATGCTGCGCGCCGGCTGCCGCTGGGTTCTGGTTCCTCCGTCTCTCACCGTGAACGCGTAGTCCTCGTCGGCATCTTCTGAGACTTTACTCACACCATCTTGTTTGTCCTTACGCCTACACGTGGCATCTTTGTGTGTGTCACTTCTGCAAAAACTACACCATGTCTTCTGTCGACACACTCTCGCTCTGTGGCCTTTGATGCCACACTTGAAACATAACATTTCTGTGTCTTCTTTGTTCCAGCCACAGGCGACCGTTTTGGCGGGACGCCTTCCACTCTTCCCTTGAGTCTTCATCACACTGTCGCTCGACTCAGCTGCGTTTATCTTCTCTGTTTCTTCAAAACTTCGTAGTTTAGTCTTGAATTCTGCAAACGTGATGTTATCGTCCGTATGTGCCACATTGCAAATGGCTTAAAACTCTCAGGCAGTCCTTTTAAGACCATAGCCACTAGCAATCCGTCTCCTAACGTTTCACCCGCGTTCCTCAGCGCTGTGATGGCGGTTTCTGCTCTGATGATATAGTCCATTATACTCTCATGGTTTGCCTTCTGAAGCGATGTCAGCGTGGTGTACAAGTTGATTATACGGGGCTTTCCCCTCCCTGCATAATACTCTCTCAATATTTTCAGAGCTTTTCTTCCTTCATTGGGCGCATCTCTCATAACTAACGAGAGGCTTTTGTCATCCAACAGTAAAATTAGCTCTGCATATGCGTCAGCATCAGTGGCGGTGCGTCAATACAGGGCGCAAGGGCGCCGCCCCTCCTAAAATTTTGAGATGAAAAAAAAAAAAAAAAAGTAAAAAAACATTATATACCAAACAATTAAAATAGGAACTGTACTGTGTTAACGCGTTACATGTGTGTGTGAGACTGTAAGCCCCTGCCAACAACCACTTAAATGTGACCAAATATAATATATTGCCATTCGTTATCACTGAGATAAGCCCCTCCTCCCTGGAGGGGCGCCGGCCAAATGGAAGTCAATGGGAGCTCTCATACTTTTCTGCAACATTTGAGGAAGGACAGCTTCTCATTGGCGGATGAAAGTTCGATCCTGGGGCGCAAAATTTTGCGCCCTGACCAATGACATCGTTTTTTATTTCAACGCGACTGGACTATTCGTCGAATCAGAGACCTTTATCATTCCCTCACATCCCATATACATCTCACGTATCTACGAGAGCAACATAGCTAGCAGAGACTTTGATTCTGTGAGTATGCCGACTGAAAACTTTCGAATCGACGATCAGATGTCGATAAGAAGAGACTGAAAGACATGGGACCCGAACGTCCGGATTTAAAAATGCAGCAGCAGAGCATCGACCGCGGGAGGACGTACACCCGTAGCTTCTCCTCAAGCCTGTATGCTAACCGGAGCTGGTTAGCTGGTTGTTCAGTGAGTGATGCGTTTTTTTGTTTTCCCTGCCTGTTGTTCCAAAGTCCTGGGACTGAAACAATCTGGACTGCAATGGGGATGAGGGATCTAAAGCACTTTAACGATAAATGTAAGAAGCACGAATCTTGCCGCAGCCATCTAACTAACAGCCTGAAGCTAAGCCTCTTTGGAAGACTGAGTATTGCAGAGCAGTTGGACGAAGGGTACCAAATTGGCATTCGAAAACATGTAGTATCATCCAGTGTTTCTGAATCTATTCTGCTCTAAACCTCCAGTATAATCCAGTATTTCTGAATCTATTCTGCTCTAAACTACTGGTATCATTCAGTCTTTCTCACTCTATTCTGCTCTAAACCTCTACACCCTGTGTTTTTTTTTTATCTACTCTGTTTTAAACTTGTACACAATGTTTCTGAATCTAGTCTACTCTAAACCTCTCATACTTGGTCTCATCTCCGTCGAATGTCGGTCGAGGCAACCTGCTCATCCCTCATTGTTCCATCATGCAAGCTTGCTCTTCTCCTTAGCTAGCTGCCCGTTAGCACGCGGTTCGTTGCGACTTTCTAACTGTCAAACTTTTCTTCCGAACGACTCCTGGGCCCATAACCTGTTGAGTTGTGGTGCACTGTTGCTGCAGCTACCGTTGCATTCGGATGGAAGAATAAATGATGGAGTTATCTTTAGCCGTTCTTGGCGTATTTATTGAACAGGCTTCTGACACATCAGTCTCACGGTCAGAGCTAACTTCAACTGACTAACATATGGCAAATCGGCCTTTATAGCCTGTACCCTAGCGCCACCCTGTGGCGTAACCATATATACATACCACAGTACAGCATTACATTACATTACATATACATCTGAGTACATAATGAACATATCTCAACAATAATGATATACCATTATTACTATATATCTATTGTGGTGTCAATGCCAGCAATGGGGAAATCCACCTGACTTTGGGTAAGTGTGTTGTGGAATTCTCAGTAAACAGGTGACTCAAACAGGAAAATATAATATTTCCAGGAAATTTGCGAGATAGCCATGCCATCAGAATGATGTGTGTGTGTGTCTATGAATGTTTTTGTGTTTAGAGTACACATACACGTTGCTGTGGTCAGGAAAGAATAAAGCTATATTAAATACAATGTGTATTCGATGCTCTGTACTGGTATGAGTGTGAGGCCGCATACTTGAGCATATAGCTTGGATGCAGTGCGTCAGCTGGTATGCCCACATGTTCGAGGAACAGAGAACCATTCACTGATAAGGACTCACAACAAATCACTGACAGTTGTCTTTTTCCTAAGAAGAGTATCACCTCTGACCAGTGTTTTTATTAGCCAGGAGGATGTGGGCGGGTGTGGAATGTAGTGGCTAGCAGCCCAATAACTTACACCTTTTGAAGACTAAAGAGCCAGCGATGAGATGCACAAAAAGAAGCCGAGAGATGACGACCTGTACCGGGCTGTGTTACATGTGCTTGGTGATCGTGGCAAGTTGGGGGAGTCTAGAATGTTCACACTATACTGAGCCACTCGTGGCCACGAAGGATGGCGACATCATCGTCGGCGGAATCTTCCCTGTGCACGAGAGCGTCAACTTCAACGACAACTACGATGGAAGGCCGTCCGAGCGAACGTGTACCAGGTGAGAATATGCCGTTACGAGTCTTACAGGTATGGTGGCTTGCAAATGTATTCAGTCCCCCTGAAAGTTATCACGATTATCTGTTTTACAGAACATATTTACAGATATTTTTCCAATCAGTATTGTCACTGTGAACACATATACATGTGTGAACACATATGTAATTTGTGAACCATTTGCCTTAAATCTGGAACTCGTTTAAAGGTACAGGGGTTTGAATACTTACGCAAGTAGCATAGTTTATTTCAGGTTTGCTTTTTCTTTTTTAAGTTAGCAGACAAATCATTTATTTTGCCTGATTCTAGAGCATGAAGGCTAACAATACAAATACTGATTGGGGAATTTTGTGTAAGAATCTTTTGTAATGAAAATGGTGATGATTTAAGCAAACAATTTAACAGTACAATATGGATAAGAATAGAACAGGATACCAAGAATTGTCAAGAATTCCAGTTCCAAGCATTCTAAATTGCATTCAGGTACACTTACCAAAGTACAGAATAGTGTAATGGGAACATGAACTATGACTGAGCCTTTCTTACAAAACTGAACCAGCTACCAAATAGGGATATGACTAAACATGGATTCACATAGTTGTAAACACAGATGAATTAAAATGAATTAAGAGAGTTGACAGTAGAATACATCTTTAAAAACTGCACAACGTTTTCTTATATACGTATATATATATTTCCTATGATAGTAGTAGTAGTGATGTCCCTTGGTAGATCCTAGACCTGGTAGGCCTAGTGATCAAAACACATGAAACAATAACTGGTTTGGGGTGGTTTGAAGCAAGACACGCTGACCAGGAAGTAAGTTAATTATATCTATGTGACGTACACACATAGTTCAGATGAAATGAGATAAACTGCCATGGAACTTTGTAGCGCTGAGGTATTCCGGAATTCCGTAGGTATTCCGTAGCTTTATTGTTCTCTCCCTTGTACGTCGCTTTGGATAAAAGCGTCTGCTAAATGACTGTAAATGGAATAGTTTTGTTGAATGCAATTCCATTCCAAGTTATTAAATCTCATTGCCAGTAAATGTACATAGAACATTGTTAACAATAATATATGTATTGGATATGATAAACATAATCTGTGTAAAATGGACTGTACGGCACTAAGTACATGTCCTCATGACTCAAGTGTCACCAACTTCAATTTAATGTTGCTATTGCTGGCTTCTGCTGCAACTGCAGCTACTGATTCAAAAAGTGATGTCTTAATACACTGAAAATCTATTAATTCATAGCATTTTTTTATATTACAGTATATATGTTGTTAGTGATCAATGATTTTGATTTGATACATTTTAAAGGGGAAAATTGTGGAGAGAGTAATGTCTCAAATGTTTTTTGTAAATCCATGAACCATTTGTAAATACTGTATACATCATACTTTGCTCGTGCATTTGTCGTGAAATGTCATTTGTATCAGTGGAAACTGGGATGAATGTGTGTGATGGATGATCCATAAACGCAGATTCAACACTTCACACACAAAATTACAGATTTAAAAATTACAAATATGATAAAGTATATATTTACAACTATATATTAATTTCTACAAATCATAGTATGTTTATTCAAATGAGAACTTTAGTCACAAGTAAGGAGTTCATTGTACATGCAGTTACAAATCATTTCGAAACATTATTCTCTCCTTAATAGATAAAGGAGAATGATTCTCCTCATATGACATCTTCAGTACCTGACTCTCAGGTTTTGTGCCCCAGAGCTGGGTGCATACAGCCCCATTGGCACCACCTGAGCTGAGGTCACTGCTAACCCATGACCTCTCTATAATACCTCCTTGGTGTGAACCCCTGTGTTTTCATCCAGATATTCTGAGGCTCGGCTGCTCCAGGCCCTGATGCTGGTTGAAGCCGTGGAGTCCATCAACCGCTCGCCCCTGCTAGGCAACCTGACGCTGGGCTACCGTATAGTGGACTCCTGCTCGGACGTCACCACTGCTGTGGCTGTTACCCAGAGGTTCCTGTACGACTCTGTCTGCCCCCAAGAAGTCTGGAAGAGAGATGGCTGGTACAACAGCAGGCCCACCAGTCCCTCTAGACCCGTCAACGTTGTCATAGGAGGGTACCACTCAGAGATCTCCATCGCTGTGGCCAGGCAGCTGTCCATCCATCAAATCCCACAGGTAAAGCCAGTGAGAATGAACGTGGGAGTTATACAGTACATTTGTCCAATCAGGACGTTTTACCTTTCAAATGGTATAGTTATTCTATTATATTCTATGTATCTGTACGATGTGAAGTAAATTGATATTTGATGGTTTGTTTCGATCAGATCAGTTATGGCTCCACTGCGGGAATTCTGAGTGACAAATCTCGCTTCCCAGCTTTCATGCGGACAGTACCAGAGGACAATTATCAGGCACAGGCAATTGTTGACATCCTGGAGGACCACGGCTGGAACTGGGTGGGTCTGGTGACCACTGATGGGGACTACGGCCGATATGCCGCCCAACGCTTCCAGTACCATGCAAAGAAAAAAGGCATCTGCATAGCCTTTACTGAGGTGCTGCCGGACATCCTTGATGACACAGATCAGAAACGGGTGATCGGCGAAATCATCCAGAATATCGAAAACGACACTAGAATCAGAGTCATAGTGTCCTTTGCCAAACCAGATCACATGATGTACATCTTTCAGAACCTGACGCTTAATGCCAAGGGCCGCATCTGGATCGCCAGCGACAACTGGGCCACTTCCGAACGTTCCGTAGAGGACCTCACGCTCAGTGACATTGGGGTCGTCTTTGGGGTCAACCTGAAATCTGGAAATACGTCGAACTTCGAGAAGTATCTGGAGGGCCTGGATCCTGACCCGGACGCTCACCAGAACAACACCATGCTGCAGTGGTTCCTGTTGAGAGACGGCAAGGGCAAGGGCATGGTTCAGCCCGAGCTGGGAGAGACGCTGAAGAAGAGCATTTACCCATACGCCGCGTTCAGTGTGGGGCTGGCGGTCAGAGCCATAGCCAGTGCCGTGGCCAAGCTCTGCGCAAACAGAGACTGCAGAGGAGGCAAAGGGTTTGCACCCTGGGAGGTGAGTAAACACTGCTCTTCTTCCTCTGCTAAATTACAGCGTCATATAATACGTCCTTACTTTTGCTTTCATCTTAAAACTTGTCTGTTTTGTCTGTAGCTGAAGAGTGCTTTGCGGAAAGGCACATTTGAATATGAATCAAATGGCACTCAATACAAATTCAATAACCGTGGTGATCTCGAAACTGGCTATGATGTCACACTCTGGAAGCAGAACGGAGGCCAGGTGTACATGAATGACATCGTGGCCGGGTACAGAATCAACACCTGTAAGCTCTACTTTGTGAATGACGGCAACATGAAGATCTACAAAGTTGTGGTAATTCTCATCTAACAGTTTCCTACCCATCTACACACATTTTGATATTTCATATCACATCCAGAACATCTCAAAATTATGCCAGAAGGCTTCTCACTATGCTGCATCTATCATTTCACTACTAGCCTTACTCAGAAATTCACCCATGCCACCCAAAAATCATTTACTGTCTGAACGGATCAGCAGGCTTCAATAGAAGGGTCTCTCCATGCTGTCTTTATGCTGTTGTTCCAGGGTAATATGACCTCTGAATGTTCCGCAAGCTGTGATCCAGGAAGCATTAAGGTCATACCGAAGGACAAGCAAGTGTGCTGCTTTGAATGCACGGCATGCCCACCCAACTATTTCTGTAATGATACAAGTAAGTAGATGTTAATATAAACAATCAAACAGACACACATATACAACATTTTTTATTGTAAATACATTAAACACTGACTTCATCTTAATATATAGGCGCTGACCAGTGACTATGTGCTTTTTTCTATCCTTTTCCAAACTGAAACTATCTGTACAGATGCGGTGAAGTGCCTGCCATGTGAAGACAGTCAGTGGTCTGAAGAGGGCAGCACCATGTGCTTGGACAAAAGTGTCGTGTTTTTCAGCTGGAAGGAAGACTTTGCGATCGTCTTGTTGTCGTTCGCCGTGCTGGGTGTGATCATCACCCTGGTGGTGCTGGTGCTGTTCCTGGCTCAGTGGTCCACCCCTGTGGTGAAGGCCTCTGTTGGGCCCTTCTCACTCCTGCTCCTCCTCTCTCTGCTCGGCACCTTCACCAGCACCGTGCTCTTCGTGGGCAGGCCCAACGACCTCCAGTGCCAGGCGCGCCAGGTGCTGTTTGGCATCAGCTTCACCTTGTGCGTCTCCTGCATCCTGGTCAAGTCCTTCAAGATCCTCCTGGCCTTCCAGATTGACCCCTCGGTGAGGCTTATTCTGGACAAACTCTTCCAGCCCTACCTGATCATAGCGGCCTGTGTGGCTGTTCAGGTGGCCATCTGTACGGTCTGGCTCATTATGAGCCCTCCTAAATATAGTGAGGAGTATAAAGAAGGTGGTGTTATTCTACTACAATGCGATGAGAGCTCCTTTCTCTTCTTCGGCCTCATGCTGGCGTACATCGGTCTTCTGTCTCTGATCGGGTTTGCCATTGCCTTTAAAGGCCGGAAGCTGCCATACTGCTACAACGAGGCCAAATACATTACCTTCGGCTTACTCATCTACCTCATATGCTTCGTGTTGTTTGGCCCCATTTATGCCCACGCTCCACCAGGCAAGTTCCTCCCGGCAGTGGAGATGATCGTCATCCTCTTCTCGGCCTATGGCATCCTCGGGGCGCTCTTTCTGCCCAAGTGCTACACCATGTGCTTCAAGAAAGAGTGCAACACCAAGGAGGCCTTCCGCCAGAACGTGCGGAACTATGCCTGTCGGACGAGCCTAGAACCCCCGAGCATCTCACTGACAGACAGCTCTGACTTGGAGGAGCAATCCCGTGGCTCCCTGAAAGGCTCAAGCTCCCAGACATCGCTGGTTCCCAGGGAGTCATTTGATGGTGTCTCCACATTCTATGAAGTTACGCCGGTATTGGGCATTTCCACCACACATCTATCTCCCGATTCACCTGCACCAACAAAACCAGAAGAACCACGCTTCCTCATGCCGGCAAACAGGAAGAAAAAGGCTCTTGTGAGGCGTGCTACCACAGATTGAAGCACAGATCTACTACTAAAATATTTATTTCATATTATACTGTATATATAAATATATATATATATAGTTAATTTACTCTATGTGATCTTTGTGTGAGGTTAATATATGATGAACACCCGCCTAGGCAGCACAAATGTCTAAATACAGATTATAACTATATACTTTAACTTATTTAACTAATTCCTCAGAAGCCTTTATACAGTATATGTATGATTACATAATGCATATGTATGTTACACACAAGAGAGAGTACTATAGCAAATGTATGTTACACACAAGAGAGAGTACTGTAGCAAATGTATGTTACACACAAGAGAGAGTACTATAGCAAATGTATGTTACACACAAGAGAGAGTACTATAGCAAATGTAAAGTACTGTAGTAAGTAATGTAATGTACACAAATGAAAAGAAAGGCAATAGCATATTTTGCTCAAAAATGAGGCATTTCACTTGTTCATTTAAATCTTAATTTAAATTAAATAATTGTTTGAATTAAAATATTTTCATTTAAATAATTGTTATGGTATTTCTGTAATCAATTTCCATTGCTGGGCAACCTTGGAAAAATGCAACAATAAATAGATATGTATGTGTTTACAAATATATATGTATGTATTTTTTCTTTCTGAATCTTGGATGGTAGGAAACAAAAGTAGTTACCCTATATACAATTAACATACCTCCAACTAAAACCTGCATACTACTGCACCACACATACTGCTGCTTTCAATGGTTTCTAGAGGAAGACCTCTAAAGAGGTTTTAGTCCATTCTTTGCCTGAAATATATATTAAGTTGAAATGGATTCCCTGCAAAAACAGTCAGGCCGAGAAAACCTTACATTATGTTCCTAGCTCTTCTTTCTAAATCAAACTGTATAGAACAACTTGCTACACATTCTCCTTGCCTGTCTGTGTCTCTCTAAATAATTCAGTTCCTGTATTGGCCACCAGAGGGAGAAACTATACAACTTTTTGGACTTTGGACTACGTACAATATCCTCCTGGAAACCAAGAAAAAAAATATTTGTTGTGATTTCCTTGAAAAATGTCCACTACAGAAGACACAAGTCTATGGGTTGATTCTCAGGAGGTTACGTAATATGTGCCCTATTGTGTGTGTTTAACTAACCCCTTCTCATTTTTATGATGTTTTATCTTTTGTATCATGTACATTTTCACCTTTTTCTGTGTTTTTTGTTTTTGTTTTCTGCATGCACTTTTCTTCTTATTCAGGTGAGGAGCACTGAAATCAAAAGCTGAGCTTGGAAAAACACAAAGCAAAGTGCTGTAAAGCCCAGTTTCACTGGGTTTCCTTTCTTTGTTCTGCATGTCTCATTTCTAGCTTACATTGGCTGACATGATACTGACTTATCCTGACAGTATCCTTTTGAGCACATGTCCATAATAAAACATTATTTTGGGCACAACTTAAAAACAACAAAAAACTTTGTGACCGTCTTTGATAATGTAGCATGTATGGTTCTTATAATAACATTATGCAACAATTTGAACGAACAAGTAACCGAACAAGTCAGATGCCCAGCTGGCCTTTTTTCTGTTAGAATAGTCACTAAGAACTTATTAGCTTGCTATGTCTTGTGTCGCGCTTGCTTCATGTTTGGCTGTGTTGGGAAGTTGTCAACTTGCTAGTTTTCATCATAAACATCCTGGCCAATGTAACCTTATTGGTGTCATCCTTGTGTCACGATTTTTGTAGTTTTTCCAGATGCCCAAAGTCATCGACCTGTCCTGTTTCAGGCTAGCATACAAATAAATTAATCTCACGTCAAAAAATTTGATCAATCTTCGTCAATCTCACGTCAATAAGCCTCGAAGTCTGCAAACTTGAAAACCTAACTCCGCTAGTAATACATTGCACTGTCCAGTGTATATTAAGCATGTGGCCAATAACATTTTATTAGATTACACATAGGCTACTCCACATTCAAACGCTTAGAAAACAATGTATATGGGCTGAAAACGTGAGCAGTATTTCAGCGAATTTAAAATGTGTTAATTTGGTTTTGGTTGTATTAGCATTCGTCTCGGATGTCACAATAAATAAAACTATGCAGAGTCATATTTGTGGAAATGTTGTACTCTACCTTGTCAGTCTACATGCTTCTTTGGCTTCCGCCACTGCCTTCGCCGGTTCCATATCCTTCAGTTTGTCAACAAATACACGTGCATTGTGTACACTGTCCAGTAGGGGGTCTCGACGCGCAATTTGTTTTTATGACAATGGTGTTAAGAGTGAGCTACACTCCGCAACTTTAGTGGGAGCTCAGTAGCAAAACAAAACCTATTCTCGCGGAATGGGGCTTTAAAGTAACAGTATGTAGCAATTGTACTTTAGGGTTAGGATTAGCAATTGTACCTTAAAATAAGCTTTAAAAAATTGACGTTTAATATGGAGAATGGCCTCTGTGCCATTGCCATACCAAGGTCCGTAGGCATATTACTGCTCTATGTAGGTTTCTGGAAGCCGCCCGGGTACTACTCTCTGCCGGACTAGTAAGAAACTTATTTGCCGTCTTGCTTTGTCTTGTGTTGCACTTGCTTGATGTTTGACTGTGTTATGAAAGTTGTTGACTCACTAGTTTGTCATAGTGTCAAAGTAATCAAATTTCAACAGGTTTCGCTAGGTTGGCTAAACCTAGCGAATAGCAATTCCTCCGTTGTGCTGCTTTAAGAGTGGCTGCACAGTGTGATGCATTATTCATTATTCATTATACTTACCTACGAAAGAAACACCTTTCATATATGATGAGTCACAGTGTTTCGTTCAGTATTCTTTTGATATAAGTTTTAGTACCGCCACATCATTAATATCTTACCCCCCGGTCCAGAAAAGGACAAATTACTTTTCCCAAAGATACCAGGCTACCAGATCATTTTTCTATGGACAATGATTGAGTACTGACTGTAGCACTACAGTTTAGAATACAATTCTTTGTATTGATACCCCATGATGCATTAAACTGCAATGAAGACAAACATCTCTTTCACCTCAGAGGGAGTAAGAAAGGTAAGAGTAAGAAAGGTGGCATATGAGTTGTCAGTAAGTAAGTAAGTAAGTAAGTAAGTAAGTAAGTAAGTAAGACTTTATTTATATAGCACATTTCATACAAGAGTTGCCGTTCAAAGTGCTTTACATAAAATCAATAAAAACAAGCAGCAGGAGCAATGCATGGAAGGATATAATGCAAGACATTCGTCAACATCGTATCAGAACCTGATGTTCCAATAGGCTTCTTGGATTACTATATTCTCGTTACAAAAGTAATAAAAGTAATAAAACCCTTCTGCCTGGTCTGTAAAGTAAAAGGATTTAAAATCTTTAGCTCAGTCAGAACCCTAGTGTTGCTTCATAGATTCCGCCTTCCTTTATCTAATACTTTCCTCTCGACAAGGCGAACTAGATATGTTTGCCGTGCCCAGAGGCCTTCCAGGTGACCGGAGATAGCTCTCCCAATTTGTCTCTCTCAGAGACCGACTAAACCTTGTATAGCCCTCGCTATGTTTGCCGCGCCCAGAGGACCAGGGGACGGAGCTAGCTCTCCTAATTTGTCTCTCGTTAGCAAAATATCTGTGAGAAAAACAGGAGATATATTGAAGCCACAATATGGTTTTTGACAGTACTATAGTACCCTTAAAACAGTTTTACAGAGAAATAGTAGAGTATACATAGTGAAATAGTGCAAGATAAAATGTATAGTGCAAGTTACAGAGAAATAAAGTATAAATAGTGCAAGATAAAATTAATGAGATGCTTTGGTAAAAAGATAGGTTTTTAGCTGCCTTTTGAACACTGTAATAACATAGAATTCCACTTATGAATTTGACCATTTACCATTGAATTAAAAAGCATTATTGCAAATACAGGTACCACACATGAACACTGAACACATCTGAATGTGTCATCAATGAGCAGAGTAGACTGGAATCTCTCACCACCTCTATGTCTCAGTTCGTTATTACTGAGGTCAAGATATGCTATCATGTCCGTCCTGACCCCCTTTGTCCCCATCGATAGCAGGGAAGCTCTGTGGTTCTGGTGTCTGGAAACCAGGTGTCAGAGGCAAGATGTATATGCCAGATTCCGGAGATGTTCGTCCTTGGTAAGACTTCTCATCCTTTAGTCCCAGGGATGGCTCAGAGCTGGAGCTACTCAGGGAACTTCTGAAGGAGCCGTTGAGGGAGCTGTTGAGGGAGGAGCCACCGAAGGAGTCACTGGAGAAGCTGTTCTTGTAAGGAGGTGCATCTGAGGAGGTGCACGATTGCTTCATCGTCTTGCGATGGACGAACTCCCATAGCTTGCGCCGGAACACTTCACGGGTGTTGCTTTTACTCTTGAAGCAGATGATATAGCACTTGGGAATGAAGTGGCAGCAGAGAATGGTATAGGCAGAGATGAGGATCACAATCATCTCCACCGCCGGGAGGAAAATGCCTGCTCTGGCCTGGGCGTAGACGGGGCCAAACACCACCCAGCATATGAGGTAGATGACCATGCTGAAGCTGATAAATTTGGCCTCGTTGTAGCAGTTTGGCAGCTTCCGGCCCATAAAGGCAATGACCAATCCAATCAGGCCTAGGAGGGCGTTATATGCCAGCATGAGACCAAAGTAGAGGAAGTAGCCCTCGTCACACCTCAAGAGAATCAGACCTGGTCCGTATGGCTCCTTGATGGCGCTGGGAGGGCTTAAAATGAGCCAGACCGAGCAGATAACAACCTGGAGAGCCACACAGGCAGATATGATCAGGTAGGGCTGGTAAAGACGTTTCAGGACTTGCTTTACAGAGGGGTCAATTTGGAAGGCCAGGAGGATCTTCAAGGACTTGACCAGAATGCAGGAGACGCACAAGGTGAAGCTGATGCCAAACAGCACCTGGCGCGCCTGGCACTGGAGGTCGTTGGGCCTGCCCACGAATAGCACGGTGCTGGTAAAGGTGCCGAGCAGAGAGAGGAGGAGCAGGAGTGAGAAGGGCCCAACAGAGGCCTTCACCACAGGGGTGGACCACTGAGCCAGGAACAGCACCAGCACCACCAGGGTGATGACCACGCCAAGAGCGGCGAACCACAACAAGACGATCGCAAAGGTTTCCCTCCAGCTGAAAAACACGACACTTTTGTCCAAGCACATGGTGCTAGCCATTTCAGACCATTGGTTTACACCACACTTTATACACTCCTCCACACCTGCAGACAAAGTTAAGAGGAAAGGGACACATTAAAGAAACTTAATTTAAGGGATTGTAATGTGTACACATTATTTATGGAAGTACATGTGAATGTGATATATGTGAATGTGGGTATGTGTATGTGTATATGTATATGTGTATGTGTATGTGTATGTGTATGTGTATGTGTATGTGTATGTGTATGTGTATGTGTATGTGTTTAGTTTTCCATTACTCTATAATCTGTGTGTGTGTGTGTGTGTGTGTGTGTGTGTGTGTGTGTGTGTGTGTGTGTGTGTGTGTGTGTGTGTGTGTGTGTGTGTGTGTGCGTGCGTGCGTGCGTGCATGCGCGCGCATGTACATACTTGATTCATTGCTATAAGTGTTATTGCTGCATTTGGTACATTCAAAGCAGCAAACAGGCCTATCCCTATATACGACCTTCCTGTAACCCCATGCACAGTCATCAGAGCACCTGGATGTTACATTTCCCTGAGAGACAAAGGAAACAGTGCTTGAGACATTTACCAAGAGCTGGGAAAATTAGATTAGATTCATAAATTCACTTCAGAAATGTAATATATGTGAAATTAAAAAAGAGATTTAAATATTACAAAATATAATAATAAAGACATTTGATAAATGTGAAAAATAGATTTCTTAAATGAATTAACTAATACTATAATAAAAAGCACTATTGGGCCAGCCCACAAATACACACACAAAAAAATGTAGCTGTTGAACATTTAACTACTTATTTTTTTAAGGTATATGTGATTGCTACATTTTGTTTGACATTTTGCATAAATAACAGAATAATATACAAAACAGTTGCAGCTTAGTTGTTGTATAGAGCTTAGTAGTTGTGCAATGATAAATCACTCTAAATTGAATTACATGAATTTTACAATTACATTATGTGAAATGTAGAAAGATTTGGAGGAAGATGATTCGTTTTACTTACTGTTAAGCTGAAGACCTTCTGTTTTCCATTTCCCACAAAGTACAGCTTGCGAGAGGTGATGTTGTACTTAGCCACGATGTCATGCACATCCACACCCACACCATCTTTGTCCTTCCTCCAAAGTACAAGGTCATACCCAGAATTAAGGTCACCACGTTCATCAAAGCTGTACGTCTTTCCATCTATTCCAAAGGTAGCTTTCCTCAAAGCGTGCTTCAGCTACATCGACAAACCAACAACAAAAAGAACAAAAAAAGGCAAGCATACATATTAAGAGAGGAATCAACTGGAATAGACCAAAATCTACATAAAAGGGGAAAGCTCAGACTGTAATTTTCTGTTAGGCTTAGTCCCACCTCCCAGAGGAAGAGCAGTGTTTACCCACCTCCCAGTGTTCAAAGTTTTCCCCTCCTGTGCAGTCTCTGTTTGCACAGAGGTCGGCCACGGCACTGGCTATGGCTCTGACCGCCAGCCCCACACTGAACGCGGCGTATGGGTAGATCTTCTTCTTCAGCGTCTCTCCCAGCCCGGGCTGAACCATGCCCTTGCCCTTGCCCTCTTCCAACAGGAACCACTGCAGCATGGTGTTGTTCTGGTGAGCCTCCGGGTCGGGATCCAGGCCCTCCAGATACCTCTCGATGTGTGACGTATTTGCAGATTTCAAGGTAACCCCGACGATGACCCCAACATCAGTGAGGTTGGCGAACTCGAGCACACGCTGAGACGTGGCCCAGTTGTCACTGGCGATCCAGACTCGGCCCGTGGCATTCGGTGTCAATTTCTGCATGATGTACATCATGTGGTCCGCCTTTGCAAAGGACACCACAGCACGGGCTTTGGGATTGTCCTCCAAAAACTTGATCGTGCTATTGATGCCATCCTTAAGTTCAGTGTCATCGAGTATATCCGGGAGCACCACACTGAATGTTATGCAGATGCCCTGTCTCTCAGCGTGTTGCCGGAAGCGCTGGGCGGCATAACGGCCGTAGTCCCCATCAGTGGTCACCAGACCCACCCAGGTCCAGTTGTGGTTCACCAGGATGTCAACAATTGCCTGTGCCTGATAGTTGTCCTCTGGTACTGTCCGCATGAAAGCTGGGAAGCGAGATTTGTCACTCAGAATTCCTGTGGTGGAGCCATAACTGATCTGATTGAAACAATCACATCATACATCCACTTTAATGTATTAGAGAGGAATGGTATTTAAAAGTGACATTTTCAATTTGCATAAACCAGTTTCATAGAAAAAAAATGTGTCACTGTTACTTGCTTTACCTGTGGGATTTGATTGATGGACAGCTGCCTGGCCACAGCGATGGAGATCTCTGAGTGGTACCCTCCTATGACAACGTTGACGGGTCTAGAGGGACCGGTGTGACTGCTGTTGTTCCAGCCATCTCTCTCCCTGACTTCTTGGGGGCAGACAGAGTTGACATCCAGGTACCTCTGGGTAACAGCCACAGCAGTGGTGACGTCCGAGCAGGAGTCCACTATACGGTAGCCCAGCGTCAGGTTGCCTAGCAGGGGCGAGCGGTTGATGGACTCCACGGCTTCAACCAGCATCAGGGCCTGGAGCAGCCGAGATTCAGAATATCTGGATGAACACACAGGGTGTCTGAATTAAGACATACTAACTACATTGCAAAACCATACTTTTTTTTGCAAAAATTTGTCCTCTATCAATAATTTTTTTTATTTTTAAGAATCTGTTCGGTTAAAGTATTTAAAAGTTTTTTTTTACATAATTATTATTATTCTTATCATTGTTTTTGTTATTATTATTATAAATAAGTGTATCTGTCTCTATGTTTCCACTATGCTTATTTGTGATGGACTTCTTGCTCACCTGGTGCAGTTTCGCTCAGAAGGCTCCCCGTCTTTGCCGTCCGTAAAGTTAACACTCTCGTGCACTGGGAAGAGTCCCCCGATGATGATGTCACCATCCTTTGTGGCCACGAGTGGTTCAACGTAACATGAACCCTCAAGACTCCCCACAATCACCATGATCACCAAACACCGGTACCACTGTCTAATGTCCCTCATCCTCTCTCACTGTCTCTGAGTTAGTGTTACACTCAGTGTTAATGTAATCCACTCCACTGACCCTCTACTATTCCGGTTACACTCTCTCCACTCCTGCTTTACTTCATACTCTCCTTCCTCCTGGCAGACTGTGGCAACAGAGGGAGTGTCACTGCTTATTTTACAAGAAGTTGCTGGGAGTTCCTGTCTGACTCCATGCCCAGTTGGGCACTTACCCAAAGATGTCCTTCCTCGTTTGTCAACCCGTCTTCAGACTGAAACTGCAAATGTAAGACACAAATAAATATTACAGTCTAACAAGATGGCACAAAGCAGTTGTGAAATCTATGTGGAAAAAGTCAAATAAGGCTACTTTGGGAGAATGTTGTACACTCAATGGCTTCTCCCAAGTGATTTTGATCAGAACTTTTCACTCAACATTCACAAGAAACAGATCCCAAAAAACATATGTCTTTCACCAACATAATATTGCCCAAATCTGGAAGGTCCTATCCTTATATATTGCAGAAAAGCTAATCCATGCATTTGTCACTTCACTGCTTGACCACTGCAATGCTTTATTCCCCGGGTGCAGTAACCCCTCACTAAAGAGTCTCCATTTGATGCAAAATGCAGCCGCTCGCACATTTACTAGAACAAAAAATGTAAACACATTTCTCCTGTGCTCTTCCTCTCTACATTTAGGTCTCGTATACATCATCTTGTATGTATCAAGTCATCTTGTAGGTATATATGCCACATGTATGCTAATCTTGTTTCGTGTATTAATTGATCTGCTTGCTCCTGATTCTCTCTTCTCCTTCTCTCCTCCCTTCTCTTCTGCCCCCTTCCTTTTCTATCTCTCTACCTGGCCGGCTCCAAGCAGATGGGTCCCCCTTATGAGCTGGGTTCTGTTAAAGGGGAGATTTTCCTTGCCATCGTTGCCTTACTTGCTCTAGAAGCTCTGTAAAGCACCTTGAGACAATTTAAATTGTTATTGTCTCTGTATAAATCAAATTGAATTGAATTGAACTGGATTGAATGCTGTATACGTCCAAACTCAAACTCCTTGTGCCTGAACTAATGCCAAGCGTTCCGCTCACGCCTCTCCTAAATTATCCTCATCTTGTCAAACATTGTTATCTGATCTGATTATCTTTGTGTCCGGTGTTTATTTTTGTTTGTTGGGTTGCTCCCCGGTTACACTGAAAATACCAGACATACTTTTCCTCAGCCAGGCTTTTTCTAATTTTTGGTTTCCCCAAATGATGAGTCTTACTCAATCTCTTTTCATAGTCACCTCTTCCTTGTTCCTGGTAGGGTGCTGGCATTGTGACCTGATTCCACCAGTCCACTTCACCTTCCGCATGCATGCCATATTCCTTTGATGATCTATTGCTCTCACATGTTTGGTGTACATCTGTATACTTTGTTAAACATGAAGATTTATTAAATAATGCATTTTTATTAAAAATGTTTTATTATTATTTTATCTTCCTATTAACTGCCATTTCTATGTTGAAAGACTTGCTACCCGTACGGAGTGTGTTTTTCACCACTTTATGGCGTCCTCAAATCACTGCTGTGATACCAGAGTGACTGACCGCTGAAAGGCTTGCTAAGTAAGGGATAATGTATTGTCCAGAGGTCATTATCCAAAAATAAATCCCGACGGGGCGAACAGCACCCTGACGCGCAGCTTTTAAGTTTTAGGTGTTGCGTAGCAACCCATTACTTGCTGACTTCAAATTACAATGAGTCTGTTACGTTAAATGACCGGACTACTTGCGGAATGATATGAAAGATGTGAATTAGAAGCACAAAACCCGTTGCCAATGACAGCGGTCAATATCTTTTCGCAGCGGTGAATATTAGGAAATATTCACCGGCGAACGTTGGGATGGCCCATTCAAATCAACGGAACTTTTTGGAACATTCTGAAGAGCCGTATAATAAATGATGATGAATGAATGTGACTTGACACAGAATAGTGTGATATGAAAGTCTTTGATAGTGTTGTGGGTACTCTCCTAGCTTCCTTGTGTGTGCCTGCGTGTCAGCTACTGTAGATGCACAGGCACACAGAGGAGGAAGTGTACTCAAATAAACAAAGTCAGACACACACACACACACACACACACACACACACACACACACACACACACACACACTCAGACCACGGATTCAATGTTGAATGAGTCTATACACTCTAATAAGGTTTTTAAGTATATGAAACATCTAAATGAGTGCAATACAATGAATTGTGACAACTAACATTAGACATTAACTGTGTTAACAACTTTGACCTTTTCTGGGAGAGGCACAGCCTGCTGAAGCATGATGGCCTCCACCCGAACCGGATCGGAGCCAGTCTGCTGTCGGACAACATGAGGACCACCCTAAGGCACTGACATCCTGTAGAAAACATCACAGACTCATGCCCCCCAGGTAGTAACTCTAATAACACTGTTTATGAAAATGAATCTGAATCTGTCAATGTTTTCTACAGAGCAATATATGACACCACTACCTCAGAACAGGCTGCTTCATGTAATATTATGGCATGAGCCTATAATCCTATTCCAGTTTTAATCTCTACCCAACGCATAGTTAAAAACAAAGGCCATAGATACAATAGAAACAATAGAAGCCCAGCAAATATTCTATCTATACCCCGGCATAGTCCTCCTTCCTGTGAGCCACTATATCCAGAAAATATTTCAATGGCAATACTAAATATTAGGTCACTATCAGGGAAAACATTTCTCATTAACGATCTTATACGTGAACGTAAATTAGACTGTATGTTTTTAACAGAAACCTGGCTAAATAAAAATGGGTCTGCAGCTCTTATTGAAGCATCCCCTCCCAATTATAGCTTTTTTCAGTCCATTAGAACAGGTAAAAAAAGGGGGCGGGACAGCCACCATAACCACGGATGCCCTGTGCTGCAGGAGCATCTCCTTCGATGATTTTGCCTCATTTGAATATCATGCCATAGTTCTAAAGTGCCAGGCTCCTGTTCTGACAGTAACTGTGTGTAGGCCACCCAAGCAATGTCCCACTTTTCTAACAGACTTTTCAGAACTACTCTCCATTATACACACAAACTACGATAAGATTATTATCACTGGAGATTTTAACATACATGTTGATAATGGGAACGACTCAAAGGCCCGGGATTTTATGAATCTCTTTAATTCCAAGGACTTTACACAACACATCACTGAACCCACTCACAACCGTGGCCACACCCTTGATCTAGTTATTACAAAGGGTCTTACAACTGTTATATCGTCTATCTGTGACCTTGCTCTTTCTGACCACTTTTCTATTTTCTTTACAGCACTGGTACCTAAAGTTAGAAATAGTGCTGAATGTTTTATTAAGAAACACTATCTTAACTCTGCAGCAGCTGATAATTTCAAAGTAATGATGAACATAACTAGTACAAAAAACCCAGATACGAGGCCATCATGTGTTAATGATCTAGTAACTACTCTAAATACAAAATTAAGGACAGCACTTGACTCTGTAGCACCATTGAAACAAAAAAAGGTTTTAGCCAAACAAAAAGCTCCATGGAGAAATGAGGAAATTATTAAACTTAAGAGATCCTGCAGAAGGTCTGAGCGTACATGGAGAAAGACCAAGCTACAGGTCCACCTTGATATCTTTAAGGATCAACTTTCAGTCTTTAATAAAGCAATAAGAAATGCTAGGAAGGATAATTTCTCTAATTTGATATCTACAAATTCTAACAATTCCAGGGTCCTCTTTTCAACAATAGACAGCCTTATAAATCCTGCACCTAAAGTAGATGATAGTCTCTTTTCCACCTCCAAATGTGAGGAATTTGCAGCATTCTTCAGAGATAAGATAACGAACATTAGGAAGAATATTGCTCAAGAAATTCCAAATGTCTTGTTTTCTGATCCCCTTCCACCATGCTGTAACAGTATGAGCTTTTTTGCACTGGCTGATATAGAAATGCTGAGCAAAGTAGTGTCACCAAATCTTTTAAGATCATCTTTGACTCTGTGTCTAAGGACATTCTAGCCATTATTAACTGTTCCCTGCTTACAGGTATTTTCTCATCAGAACTTAAAACTGCCCTGCCCTGCCCCTCCTGAAAAAAAGCAATTTAGACTCTTCAGTTCTAAACAATTTTAGACCCATCTCTAACCTTCCCTTTCTAAGCAAAATCCTGCAGTTTTTCTCGATTGCTTAAACACAATTTTGACTGCTTTGTTTTGTTTTTCAATACACCTCACACAATTAGCACAACCACACACCCAATGAGCAAAACACCTCAGATCC
>NC_045166.1:7411070-7418570 GCF_900700415.2 Clupea harengus
CACACACACATGAGACCGACACACACACACACACATGAGACCGACACACACACACATGACACACACACACACACACACACACACACACATGACACACACACACTCACATGAGACACACACACACATGAGACAGACACACACACACGTGAGACTGACACACACACACACACATGAGACACACACACACATGAGACAGACACACACACACATGAGACCGACACACACACACATGAGACACACACACACACACACACGAGACACACACACACACATGAGACCGACACACACACACACACACACATGAGACACACACACACACACACACACACATGAGACACACACACACACACATGAGACCGACACACACACATACACACACATGAGACACACACACACACACATGAGACCGACACACACACATGAGACCAACACACACACACATGAGACGACACACACACACATGAGACACACACACACATGAGACACACACACACACGTGAGACCGACACACACACACATGAGACACACACACACACACATGAGACCGACACACACACATGAGACCAACACACACACACACACATGAAACCGACAGACACACACACACATGAGACACACACACACACACATGAGACCAACACACACACATGAGACCGACACACACACACACACACATGAAACCGACAGACACACACACACATGAGACCGACACACACACACGAGACAGTAACTACACAAAATGACTCAAAATGACAAAATGAGTTTGTGCAACCAATAGCGCTGACGCTTACTTGATGCCGATATCGTGTGTGATAATTAGTTAACGTGCTGTCAAGATTAGCAATAGTGTTAGCGTGACTTTTTTATTATTGGTGATTATTGTCAATTTCAACATTTAAAAGCAAAAAATGTTCCTGCATCTTCATTTTCAATCTCAGTTCCTGCATCGTGAAAATGTCCTGCCTTTTTTTAAAGTGGTTGTCTGAGTTGCACACACGCACGCACATACACACACACACAGCCAAGCATGCTCATACATACTAAATCTCCACAGGTGCAATGAGGTTGTTTACTTACACACAATACACCAAAGAGACAGACAGACAGACAGACAGACACACACACAGACACACACACACACACACACACACAAACACACACACACACACACACACACACACACACACACACACACACACACACCCAGCTGCGGTCTGCTCTGTAAATGTATTTAAGGAGCGTGGCGTGGTGTGTGCCTGCGTTGTAGGAGTTTGTGAGGTGAGAGGTCAGAGGTCAGAGGGAGGTGCCGCAGGCTCTTCTCATCCAGCAGCTCTGACAAATGGCCCAAACACAGAGGGCAGCCCCTCAGCACAATCCCATTGGCAAACAATCACTTTCAAAGTTTCTCCTTCTCTCTGTTTCTCTCTTCTCCTCTCACTGTTTCTATCTCTCCCTCGCTCTCTCGCTCCCTCTGTCTTTCTTTCTCGGATAAAATATGACATGTGTTACATGCACGGCTCGATGCATGAACATGAAAGGGAGTTCCACACGCACAGTTATAATCAGTAAAGGATATTTATTAGTGCTGTCAGTTTAACGCGTTATTAACGGCGTTAACGCAAACCCATTTTAACGCCGTTAATTTTTTTATCGCGCGATTAACGCGATTTTTTTTTAAAAAAATTTAATTTTTTTTAGATTAACGTTCTTTTTGGCCTCGCAAACTGTGTAGTAGGCTAACGTTACGGTTTGAGTGAATGGTGAGCGCGATACGGCGAAATGGATGATAAAAAACTTCTGAATGGAAAGTTTACTTTTAAAAGTTGTGTTGTGCAAAAGAAGGGAGCTTCACTGTTGTCTGAAAATGTCAACAGGCAGCTGGCTGAAAGCAAAGAAGTAGTAGGCTTACCTTTTATTGGTAACCTAACTGTTACGGTTCATTGTTTCTGAAATAAGAGGCCTGACTGCTATGTTCCCAGCAAACTTGAAAAAAAGAAAATATTAAGCCATGGTTTAACTGCACTATAGGGTCCTTGTTTACCTGAAATGTGCACTTTATAATTTTATTTTGTACCGCCCTGTTTGGCAATGTTGGTTTTCAATCAAATAAAACATTTGCATAAAGCAAGCCAATCCACTTTTCCATGTTGATAAGGGCATTGAAATACAAATAAAATGATGGAAAAAATAAATAAACGAAGGGACATTTAGAATAGATAAAAATTTGCGATTAATCGCGATTAATTTTGAGTTAACTATGACATAAATGCGATTAATCGCGATTAAATATTTTAATCGTTTGACAGCACTAATATTTATTAAAGAATAATCGAAAAAGTATAATTGCAAGAAAAAGAAGTGTAGAGCAAGCGGGTGTCTAATGGGTGTACATATGTCCAAACAAACAATACAACGCGACGCGTAGAGGAGAGGGAGCCTCCTGCACACTGCGCCATGGGCCTCTTATAGTTGAGCTCATCAAGCCACCATTCTGCACACCTGCGCGCATTCTGCTACCCAGCTGTGGAAACAGAGAGAGCACTGATAGCAGGGGGCGGGGCAGACCAGGCTGGGTGGTGACACATGTAATGTAATGTATTGCAATATGTAAAAAATATATAAAACCGCTATTGGTCTACAAACAGATATGCTTACATGCAATAGAACCCATGTCGCCAATAGAAACCCATGTCCCAATATTCAATAAACACCAATGAGAGACGGAGAAGGAGTGACAGAGAGAGAGAGAGAGAGAGAAGAGAGTGAGAGAGAGAGAGAGGGAGAGAGAGAGAGGTAGAAGGAGTGAGAGAGAAAGAGAGAGAGAGAGAAAGAGTTGAAAAGAAAAGGGTTAGAAAACGTGGAGCTGTACACCTTTCCCAGTCGATAAAGCCATCAGAGAGTTATGATTGAGCGGGTCCGTGAGGCTGAGTCGATAGACGACCCCCCCCCCGCCTCCATTCTGCCACACACACAGTGGAGAGGGGGGGGTTTGATTTAACAGGTCAACCCCTGCGTTTGATCTGATAGGCTGACGGGGCAAAATGCCGCCGACTTTGATTGACGGATTGGAAATTTATAATTGTGTTCTTAGCAGGGCTATAGGAGAGACTGCCGGTGTGGTTCGCTCAATGTCTGGAGGGTTTCGTGAGGTGACAGGAGGGGACAGAGAGGAGCAAAGTCAGAGGAGAAATAATAGGCTTTTCTCTCTGCTTTTGATTGCTTGAATTGGTTTGATTGACTGGACTTAGATGCGAGGTCATGTTTATTGAACTGGCAGGGATTAGAGCAAGTTAAATTGGTCTCAATTTAAAATGCTTTACCGCGCAGGTCGCGAACACAGAGCAACAACAGCGAAAAACACACTTGCAGACATGCATGCAAAGCAATCGATGGGGGAGTTTGATTGAAGGAACGCAGGCCAGTGAGAGGATCTGATTGGCCGGGCAGAGAGGGCAGGCTGGAGTGTCCTTGGAGGGTTGGCCTCATGTGGTGAAGTGTGATTGGTATGGTGGCCCCCCGCGAGGACAGGGGCCACAGGGGCCAGAGAAGAAAGAGGGATAGGGCAAGAGAGGTGAAGAGAAGAGAGGAACGATGAGGAGAGGAGAGGAGGAGAGGAGAGGAGAGGAGAAGAGAGGAACAATGAGGAGAGGAGAGGAGAAGAGAGGAGAGGAGGGCAGGGGAGGGGAGGAGAAGTTGAGAGTTGATGAAAAGTGGTGAGGGAAAGAAGGGATGTGGAAAGAAGATGAGAGCAGAGAGGGGGGATAACGGAGAGGTTAGAAGCAGAAACCAAATCAGAAGAGTCACTCTGTGACTCCTGCTGCTGGGCGAAAGGACTATAGTCTGTGAGGATCACAAGGTCCTCTGGTCGCATGTCACCTGACAATTAAACTTGAAATCTTTATGAAATGAATGCAAAGCTGTCACTGAGTGATCTATAACTCAATCCATTTTGATTAGTATAATCATTCAAACTTATAGTCTATATGTATGTCTATAGTCTATACCAGAGGTCTTCAACCGGGGGTCCGCGGAGGTACTGCAGGGGGTCCGCCAAATGATTTCATCTGAAGCATTTTTTCCCTCTTCCAAAAATGTACAACGTCCAAAAGACTACATAAACATAAACAGAACATAAAAATTGCTTTCTATTCCTTAAAAATAATACATAGGCTACCCATGAGTCTTCACGCGATCATTTGATCATAATGGCAACATATGCACTTTTAGCTATCTGGTGTCAAAAGACGTTACCTGCCATAACCATACAATTTGAAATAATTGATCGTTTTGTAATTTCTCGGAACAAACACTCCTCGTCAGACACCACTGATGGCGGTTCAGATGATCTACCTTCAGAGGATGCCAACATGAATAGCCAAAAGCGCAAACGGGAGAAGACACGTAAATATTCAGAGAATTAGGCTATCTGAAGTTTACCTTCACCTACAAAGAGACCGATGGTGAAGAATTAGCAGTGTGCGTGGTCTGCTCTTCCGTGCTATCAAACGAAACTATGAAACCATCAAAGCTGCAACGACACTCAAAGACAACCCATGCTCACTTGAAAGAAAAAAACATTTAATATTTCCCGTTTAAAATCTTTTGAGGGCCAGCAGACCTTGATGAGACAATCAGCCAAAGTGTGCGAGCTAGCTTTAAAAGCCTCTTATCAAGTTACATTACGTGTCGTTCAGACCAAACAGCCATACATAATTGCGGAAAGTTTAGTATTGCCAACAGCTAGTGATATGTGCAAAACAATTTTTGGGAAGGATGAGTATGTAAAAAAAATGAAAAGCATCCCAATGCCCGCCCTATTGATGAATTGGCAGCTGATGTGAGGGCACTACTAGTCGCAAAACTCCCGAAGGCAGATTATTTTGCACTACAATTACATGAATCCACCGATGTGTCAAACGACGCTCAGCTTTTAGCTTTTTTGTGATTTGTCGACCAAAATGAGATGCAGGAGGAATTTCGATTCTGTAAGCAGCTGCTGCCTGGAGGTAAAAAAAAAATTCAGAGATTTTCAAAGTGATCGACAATTTTTTCCGTGAACATGATATACCCTGGCCAAAATGTGTCGCGATGTGCACAGACGGTGCAAGAGCCATGTATGACGCACTGCATGCTTCATAGTGAGAATGTTGTTGCCAAAGACATGAATGATGAATTCTCAAACGTCAGATCTCTCACTAGGTATGAGATATTTCATCCATACTTAAGCTTCTCAAGCTACTCAATTCTTTGTCCCTCCCTAATTTAATACAGAGTAATGGCTAACTGTAAGGTCGAACAAATGTCAATAATAAACAGAATAAATTGAAACGAGTTGTGCGTCACAGATGATTTGTAATTCTGTTCAAACATGTGTAGGGGAGTGTGTGTGTGTGACTGACACTTAGTTCCAAATAAATTATATGAATATCAGGCCCAAATTTGGGGCGGCGGGGGTGGGGGTCCCGGCTCAGTGTCTCTCTCAGCCAAGGGGTCCTTGGGCTGAAAAAGGTTGAAGACCCCTGGTCTATACACTATATACAGGTGAAAATAGACAATACTGAGTGATCTAGAACTCAACCTATTTTGATTAGTAAAATCATTCAAACAGTCATGCAGGTGAAATTAAATAATAATTACCATCTGCATTATATATAACCTTTATTTCAGCAAGTTGACTCAGTTGACACAGACTTTTATTTCTGCAGTAAGAATCTGAGATCTCTCCAGTCATGCAGAGAAGCAAGGTGAGATTACTCTCAACTTCTTCTCCCCTCCTCTCCTCTCCTCCCCTCTCCCCTCCTCTCCTCTCCTCTCCTCTACTCTACTCTACTCTCCTCTCCTCTCCTCATCGAAGAGAGAGAGAGAGAGAGAGAGAGAGAGAGGTGTACAGTGTGGTTAGGTGAAGCAAGGTGAAATTACTCAGATGGTCCAACACATCATTATCACATCGCTTTCCAAAGGGTCACTGGATTATGAAGCGAGAGAGAGAAGGGATGGGAAAAGAATAGAAAAGAGAGAGAAGAGGAAATGGATAATGGAGAAAGAGAGAGGGATTGGTGAGAGGAGCAGAGAGAGAGAGAGAGAGAGAGCGATAGATAGAGAGAGAGAGAGAGAGAGAGAGAGAGAGAGAGAGGTGTACAGTGTGGTAAGGGCTTTCGATCTGACATAATGACAAGAGATGTTTGTTTTAGGGGATATGAGGCATTTGCCCGTGTAAACAATCTTCTCTGATAGAGCAGCAATGCCACCATCAGCCTTTCTCTCTTTCTCTCTCCTTTGTCAGTCTTTCTCTCTTCTTGTTTCGCTTCCACTCTCTCTATCTCTCTCCCTCTCCCCCCTTCCTTTCATCTCTCCACAGCTCCCTCCATCAATTGCTCGTCTGTCACAGTACGGGAGCAGCCAATCCATCACAGGTGTGTGTGTGTGTGTGTGTGTGTGAGCGTGGCAGCCCCCCCCCCCCCTCTTACCTATACTCCGGCTTCTGTCCCTTTAATGAACAGTGAGCGCCATTGCGACCGACAGGCGGGAAATGAATGCAGTGAAGATTGTTTCTGCATGCTCTTTGCATCTCTGATGGATCGCCAGGCAGAATGGAGGTGGAATGGAGAGAGCGAGTGAGAGAGATGGAGGGAGGGAGGGAGGGACGGAGAAAAAACCTCCCTAATCCTCCACTGGGGGAAGAGAATTTTCTTCTCAGGTGACAACTGACGGCCTTTCACCTGTCCATCACACCAGAGCGAGAGGGAAAGAGAGAGAAGGCGAGGGAGAGAGAGAGGGAGAGAGAGAGAAGGGGAGGGAGAGAGAGAGAGAGAGACAGAAGGGGAGGGAGAGAGAGAAGGCGAGGGAGAGAGAGAGGGAGAGAGAGAGAAGGGGAGGGAGAGAGAGAGAGGGAGAGAGACAGAAGGGGAGGGAGAGAGAGAAGGCGAGGGAGAGAGAGAGGGAGAGAGAGAGAGAGAGGGAGGGAGAGAGATGGAGAGGGAGAGAGAGAGGCTCCTCTCGGTAATGCTGCTGCTACTGTGTTTGTTAGAGTCTTGGGGTTTATGATGGACAGCTGTTGTAGTGTGCAGTAAATGATGCCTGCTCACTGAATCCAGAGCAGTCACACAACCTAAACTCAGTTACTGTAGTATTACTAAGCTACACACACACATACACACTCAGATACACAAATACACACACACACATATGCACACATAAATAAATACACAGAGACAGACAGATACATGCTAATAAATACTGTGTTCTTGACAATGTATTAAAGTACCTGTTGAGCCCACATCAGCTGCATCACAATGCACAGTTGTGGTGGTGTTTTTATTTGTCACTATGTCAACAAAACCCAACAAAACTAAAACATGTACAACAACACAATCATGTTCTTTCATATATGAAACATGTACAACAACACAATCGTGTTCCTTCAGATATGATTTCAAACCCTTTGAGCATTTTTCAAAGCATTGCAACATGTTGTGGGGGAAACTCAGATGACTGCACCCA
>NC_045166.1:7423570-7488570 GCF_900700415.2 Clupea harengus
TGTATTTTCACAGAGTACTTTGATAGTTGGTTTGTGTGTGATGTATATAAGCATTTCTGTTTGTTTGTTTGGCTTTGAAATAGTGTTTCACAAAGTCCTGGTTTGTTTTTCTGTTAATTACAAAACAGAAAGTCCAAAAAACTAAAAAACCACTGTGAATTTAGATCAATGGCCAGAGAAAGCAGTTTCTCTAAGACAACTGGCAATTTTCTTCTCATTAAACAGTGTAGATAGATGAAGTCAGCACAAATGCCAATGCTTTTAGTCTTCTAGGACTGAAGCGAGATTTGGAGTGAATGAAATGTGGCTGGTTTTTTAATGACCATAATAATATTATACATGTTATACCCTTGAAATTGACCTGCAAATCATATGATCAAACTGAAATGTCACAAAGTACTGATTGTATCTCAAAATATTAGTTAATTTAGTAGTGGCATGAAGCTGCTCAGACCACGTCAATCAGACATTATTGAACAGGCATCAACCATTCGTCATTCATGAACATGAATCCCGACAGCAAGTTACGTGTTGGATGGAGAGACACGTCTGGGGTGGCTTGGGGGTCACGACCCCTTGCTGTGACCCTTGATTGTGTTCGCAGCCACACACGGCGCACAGCGACCTTGGCCATGACCTTGACAGCAGGTGCCGCCACATGAAGCTAACGTCTCTGTCTGTCGCTAACGAGGCGTCCTGCCTACGCTCTGCGCCCCCGCCCGCCGAGGCCCAGCGGAGGCTGGCCGTGCATACTGATGGCCCACTCAGGCTGCCTGCTCCTCGGCCACAAGCGGGGCCAACCCCTGCCTGTCTGCCCTCCAGGCCTGGAGCTCTAATTACCACAACCGCCTGCCCCTCCTCTGTGGCTCTCTCTCTCAACACACACACACACACACACACACACACACACACACACACACACACGCATACATATTTGCACTCACTCACCCAGTCGTACAGAAGGCTCGTCCTCAGCTGTTTGGCCTGAAACAGTAGCATGTGTTTGATTTAGTATTTAATTTGACATCAATTTCTTCGAGGAGAAAAAAAATCTAAATGAGCCACTTCAAAATGGTTGGTATCTTTTAGATCCTCAGTGCGTACGACTACAAAAACAGACACTGCACCGTGTCATTATCCTGTGAGACAGAACCTTAGTTGCATAACTAGTATTCCTTTTTATCATCAGAGAAAGAGCAACATTGTTGTGAGAGAGTTCTAAGCACAGAATGTTCCATCACTGAGTCTAGCCACGTCATGACTGAGCTAGATTGGGGTAATTATTGTCTCATCACAGACCAGTGAAGGAGCTGGAGGAAATAGAGAAAGAAGAACACATAACAAAAGAAGAAAAGAAAAGGAAGAGAGACAGAGACAGAGAGACAGAAAGTCAGGGGAAAGAGAGAAAGAAAGAGAGTGTATGTGTGTGTGTGTGTGTGTGAGTGTTTCTGTGTGAGAGAGAGAGAGAGAGAGAGTGAGAGAGAGCGCGAGAGAGAGCAATTGAGATACAAGATAATAGAGGAGCAGTCTATATCCAGAGGCTAAATGGAGAGGGTAAGGGAGAGTAAATTACAGATAAATTGAAAGATCTCTGTTTGGTCGCAGCGGTCATAAATGATCATATTTTTCAATCACTTCGTTGAGGGAGTCAAATCAGACCAAGACCACTGCGTATGGAGAGGCAATGAGCTGCGACAGAGCAGAAAATCACCACAATCACACACACACACACACACACACACACACACAGAGAATCTAGCCCTGTACACTACGCCATAGCCTGATGACCTCCCCATGTAAGCTGCTACAGACCACAGCCACTTGCCTGACGTTTGGGGTGTGTGTTAATAACCCAATCACTCCTTTGCTAACCGCTGTTTCCTTTGCTAGCAAGCTGTCTGCTTTGTGGGTAGCTAGCTTGCTAACGTGCTAACATTAGATAGTTGGCGGGCAGACACCTGGCAAAATCACCTCAGACTTATTTTTTGGTTATCAAATTGTACCGTGTCTATTTCTGACTCTCACCTCTGAAATGCTCACATCGGCGTCAGCCACTTGTGTAGGCTCCCGCGTGGGCTCTGTGTAGAACTGCAACCATAAATAAGCCTCTAAAACCTCAGACTTGTTTTGTTTCCATCTCTGAGGCTGGATCGGGCCCATGACCCAAATGGCCTCAGTTCGGTCCTGGAGAGGGACTGGACTAGGGACGTTTGGAAAGGAATACAGTGCAACAATAAACAGATAGGTGGTGTTAGTTTTGGTTGCGTAGCAACGGAAATAGCTTATTTGTGACTAAAAACAGATCTACAGATAAATCAAAACTGTGTAAATCAAAAATGTGACATGCTTAAATGTTTTCATGTTTAAATGTTTTCATACAACTGCTGTGAACTGATAAGAAGTTTCTAACGTTGAGGTTCTCTGTTTGTGAATGCCCCTGATATTACAACTTCTAATGGAAACAGAAAGCTGATGCTATTCACCTGCGCTAAAGCCTGAGGGAAACATGGAAAAATGGAAAAAGGCCTATACCTTAAAAAAGGCCAATAGAGAGAGAGAGACTATATTGCTCACCCACAGAAGCTGCAGACAGTAGCAGTCTCAGTCATTGAGTTGTAAATCAGAGCACTGGTTGCGAGTTGAAGTGAGTTATATGATCCACTGGTTGTTACTGTCCAAGCCAAAAAGTCTATAGTATATTATTATAACATCACTTGATAAAGATGGACAATATATTCCATGATACACTAAAGGACATGGACAGTCTCTGGACCATTTGACTAGAGGATGCATGAAGAAAAGAGCCGCCCCACTTGGGGGGGAAGTCCTGTGTGCGATAGACTGCCATTAGGGTCACAGGTCTGACCAAAGCTGTAGTGTTTATGCAACAATTTGACACTTTTTGAGGTATGGTTGTATGGTAGGATCAAAGAGCCTGGACTGAGATTATGATGGTGGTCATAATAGTCATCCCCAGAAACAGTTATGGATGTTGCTATGAACCTATTTCTAGAAATTTCTCTCTTTAAGTGAGATGAAAACACAGGCATCTCTGAAATAGATAGTGATCACAGGAGACAGGAAACAGCTAATGCATAACATAAGTGTCATTATGACAAGTGTTAGTAGAGGGTTGGGTATGTGTGGGATCTTTTCTCCATGTGCGTTTGAGAACACACTGGTAGGTGTTTACTACTTTTAAATAGGTCTGGCTCACAGACTCAGTGGTGAAAGAGGCTATGGATATGTGCATGGGGGGGGGGGGGGGGTGTTGAGAGAGTGTGTGTGTGAGTGTATGTGTGTGTGTGTGTGTGTGTGTGTGTGTGTGTGTGTGTGTGAAAGAGGCTATGGATATGTGCATGGGGGGGGGGGGGGGTGAAGTGTGTGTGTGTGTGTGAAAGAGGCTATGGATATGTGCATGGGGGGGGGGGGGGGGGGGGGGGTCTGTGATGCAAAGAAAAAGGCCAGAGTTGAGTGAATGAGAGTGAGAGAGAGAGGAGCAAAGTGAAAGACAGGAAGAGGGATAGCGAGAGAGAGAGAGAGAGATAGGGAGAGAGAGAGAGAGAAATAGTCCCGCTGTAATTCCCTGTCTCTTGTATCCTTTCTATCTGCAGAGGGATTGTTTTATCAGTGTGGGGTTCAATGTTGTCTGCTATCAACACCTCATAGTGTGTGTGTGTGTGTGTATGTTTGTGTGTGTGTGTGTGTGTGTGTGTGTGTGTGTGTGTGTGTGTGTGTGTGTGTGTGTGTGTGTTTGAGTTTGGGTTTGTGCACACATATTTTCCAGTGTGTGTGTGTGTGAGAGAGAGATGAAATAGAGCACTCTAATATTTATGTTTTGCCTTCTCAGTGTCGCCATGACGCCTTCAGAGCAGTGACCACCAGCAGCAAGCCGTGGAAGGGCCATGCCTCTTCTTCTTAATGAGAATTACTCTATATAGATGCAGAGACTGCATTGCTGTTGTACTATCTACTGCATGCTACCATTTATTATCTCTTTCTAAAACTATTATCACTCTCTATTGCCATTTACCAAGAGAATTGTAATAATAATAAAACTGCCTTTTATCAGTAGTAATAAATGTATAAATAAACTGTAAATGTTATTTTGCTTAAACTATCACTAAATGCGTAGTATGTGTATGCTTAAAAAATGTGTGTTAGTGCCATTTTCCTGACAACACACACTACTTGGAAATGTTCCCAAACACTATGTGTTCCCAAACACTATGTGTAGATACAGTAGTAGGCTTTATGTTCTCGTAGCTGATTGGTTATGGTGGGACGTGCTCACGAGACACAGCAGCTGATTGGATATGGTGGGACGTGCTCACGAGACAGAGCAGCTGATTGGATATGGTGGGACGTGCTCACGAGACACATCTGCTGTTGCCAGATTCATCAGGCGACAAATAAATTGGAGGAAAATAAAATGAAATGATCCTCCCTCTCTTTCTTTCTCCCTTTCAGTAATCCTGGCTCAGTGCTGGCCTTTGCTCTCTCTCTGTTTCTCTCTTTCTCTTCCTCTCAACCCCATCTTTCTCCCTCCCTCCCTCTCTCTCTCTCTCTCCCTTTTCTCTCCTCTATATTTCTTGCTCTCTACCGCTCTCCCTTCCTTGCTTGTCTCTCCGCTCTGCTGTGCTCTCTCTCTCTCTCTCTCTCTCTCTCTCTCCATCTCCAGCTTCTTCTTCTCACTCTCGTTTGCCACTGCGCCTCCCCTCCCCCACGGCCCCCTGGGTAATAAGTGATCCTGCTCATTCCGCTGCACATGGTGCCACATTGATCTGGCCCGCGGGTCAAGTTCAATAGGAACAGCCAAGCGGCTCCTTTTTCACAACCTGCTTTGCAGCTTGCAGGAAAACAAACACACACACACACACCTGCAGGCACACACATACATACTCATAAAACACACACACACAAAAACATACACATTGACAGGCAAACTTAAAACTATATTCTATCATGGCACACCAAAATGTAAACCACTCACATATTTCACTGACAGATCCATGTATACAACATGATTCTCAGAGTATGTCTCAGCTGAGGTTTCTCAGTGTGTGTGTGTGTGTCTGTGTGTGTGTGTGTGTGTTTGTGCCCCACACAGTGGCAGCTTATTTGACAAACCGCTATGAGTCTAAAGAAGATCATTTCAGTCCGAGATTGAACACAGGCAAGACATATCAGCACTACACACTAGTGCATCCTGCAGCTGTCGAGACACTCAGGAAGGAAGGCCACTATCAAACACTTGACTGCCATGATGCTCCTCATAAACCAGGCTTCGCTGTGTGTAGGCATAAACCTGCCACGTTAACTCTCATCCACCTTAACATCAGCTTTCAGGGTCCCTTCTTGCAGCATGTGACCGTTCAGGAACATGTGCGTTTGTCATACTGTGCCTTGGATGCAAGTGTGTCAGCTTTTTACTACCGTATGTTATTATAGGTGATGTCAATGTAACACTCTTGCTTGCCTGGCTCACACATACTGATATTACATGCTCTACAGCACACACACACACATACACACACACACACACACACACACACACACACACACACACACACACACACACACACACACATGCTCTACAGCACTTGAGCGAGAAGCATAGACTGAGAAATATAATAATGGAAAAGCGTGTCTGGTCTGACAAAGACGTCTGCAGGTAGATTTCAGTAGTAAGAATTGTGTGGTGTGTGAAGCGCCAGAATGATTCATATGCATGTAGAATTATAATGTAAGCCACCATCTTAGCATGAAAAACAACAGGGTTCACGTAATAAGCCCCAAAGTGTCCAACTTTGGAGCTGACCTAAAAAAAAAAACGATGAAAAAAAGATAGACACAAGCAAGCAAACAAACAAATGGGGATTGAGCGGAGAGAGTGTTACTGGAGTGTGTTTTAGGTTAATGGGCCAGAGACACACAGCGGGTGCCATGTTTTACGGACACACACACGAACACACACACACACACACACACACACACACACACACACACACACACACACAAACACACACAGCATTGGTAATTACATCCCCTGTCGAGGCGCGGGGGAGGCCTCTACAGTCCTTGTTTTTTTCATTCCTTCCTGTTTTAAATGTTTTTGTTCTACTTAGATTAAAAAAAAAAGTATAATTTCTCAGACAGAGGAAAAGAGTGAAGGACCAGGAGAGAGAGAGGGAGAAAGAGAGGGAGATAGAGAAAGAGAGAAAGCGAGAGAGAGGGAGGGAGAGAGGGAGATAGAGAGAGAGAGAGAGGGAGATAGAGGGAGGGAGAGAATCGAGGGCATGTCTTGGTTTAGCAAGTCAAATGTAATTTTGTTTAGTTTATGCAGAGAGGGGTGTGCAGCAGTGTAGCCACTGCAGGGGGATTAGCGCTAATGGGAGCTAGCGCAGCCACACGCTAACACACACACACACACACACACACACACACACAACACATATCAGCAGGGACTATCCCCCTCCTCTGACAATTACAACCCCCACATTAATTGTCTGGGCTGCTGTAGTGAGGGAAATTCTCCATTTTCATTCCACTTTTTTGCATTGCCTCTTTTAATTACAAGGGTTTCTATAAGAAAATTGCTTATGACATGATAGGCTTACCAGAAATCCTTGAGTTTGTATGTTACTCATGAAAAGATTCAGTACTCCTGTCAGTGTTGAGGTAGCGCATTTCCTTACAGCTAACAAGGAGAAGGGTGGATAGAGTTCTTAGATGACTCAGAAGACGCCTGGGAGCTCTTTCCCCCAGGATCATTGGTACATGGAAGAGGATCGGACCTGGCAGGGGGATTTGCCCGTGTGCATTTTCAAAACATGTCATCTTCTCAAAAATGTGTGGAGATGTTGCAATGTGTGTGAAGCTCAAGTCTATTTTGTAGAGTCAAGCACAAGCCCATACACACACACTCACGCACGCACGCGTACACGCACACGCATGCAACCACCCTCCTCACACACACACACACACACATACTGTGCATACATACACACAGGGAGAATAGACAGGGGGAGAGACAAAAAAAGGATTCAGTACTGACAGCCAACTCTAACACAATCCCAATTCCACCGTACAGATCTCAATTGCTTTCCTGGCCCAAACAGGGCTCCCACTCTCCCAGTCCTCCATCCTGGCTGTGCTGGAGCCAACTCTCCGACTCAGCCAACATCGCAGATTTCACAAGCTAAGTGGATAGTGCTCTAATGCTGGACATCTGTGTAGGGACTAATTACACGGGACCTGGACCTGACCTGAGCAAATGGCTCCCACAAGGAGACGACCTACACGAAGGTCAAAGACAAACCTCACCACCGTAGGACAATCGGGAGAGCATTCCGCTTGTCATGGGTAGCAGATTTAATCTACCTCAAGGGACCACGCCATGGGAAATATATATGTTTAATGCATCTTATATACATCCTCATACATATAATGGTATAAAGAATGATAATATATATAATATGAAATATTCAAATGTAGTATGTGTGAAAACACAGAGAGACTCACAGAGAGCAGTTATTCTGCATGCAACCGTCTATTTTGCAAATTGCCAGATTTCTGCTGTCTCAAACATTATACACACATGAGTGCATGTTGATGAACAGAAACACACACACACAAACACACACACACACACACACACACACACACACACACACACACACACACACACACACACACACACACACACACACACACACACACACAGTTCTACCAAACTCATTTAATCAAACAAAAACCATCATTCCATGTGCAGTCATCTGTGACAAATGCAGCACATCTGCTAATGCAAATGTGTAATTACACTTCCATCTCAAACCACTGGAAGATTCCTCCTGAGAAACGTGTGTGTGTGTGTGTGTGTGTATGTGTGTGTGCTTTTGAGTGTCTGCCTGCATGTATGTGTGTTTCAAGTCAGAAAAGAGTATCACCACCATCATCTTCTTTCTAGCTGCAGTGTCTGTCTCAAACAGTAACTTTTAAAACAGAAAAAAATGGTGCCATCTTATGCTCTCCTTCTGGCCTAAGTCTCTCCCTGTAGGTTTAAAGGCTGGCCTCTGACTCTTCCCCTGGAGGTTTAAAGGCTGGCCTCTGCTGACGGCTGCCACTCCTGCTTCAGGCCTAAGTCTCTCCCTGGAGGTTTAAAGGCTGGCCTCTGCTGACGGCTGCCTCTCCTGCCTCAGGCATCGACAGGGTGGATTTCCTGTCATGGTTGGGATGCTTCCATCCTCTTTGAAGACGGGATCAATACCAATCAGTATTCATCGATTTAGACGGAACACCTCCGTCCAATGCCGCAGTGTTCCTTTCCTGCCGGGGCTTGCAGATGGGGCGTGTATGGGGGGGGGGAGGGTGATATGCATCTAAGTGGTTTAATGAGTGTGATAACAAATCTGTTCTACAGGTTGAACCAAATCAAGGATCCATGCAAGATGGTGAAATGATGTTGGACTTGATTTGACTGCCTCCCGTACTGCGGCTCCATGACATGTGTACACCCCCAGACTATGAGGCACCACCGTCATGTTTGAGCTCCTGATCCAACTCCTGTGTGTGTGGGGCATCACCGTCATGTTTGAGCTCCTGATCCAACTCCTGTGTGTGTGGGGCATCACCTTCATGTTTGAGCTCCTGATCCAACTCCTGTGTGTGTGGGGCATCACCTTCATGTTTGAGCTCCTGATCCAACTCCTGTGTGTGTGAGGCACCACCTTCATGTTTGAGCTCCTGATCCAACTCCTGTGTGTGTGAGGCACCACCTTCCAGCTGAGGGGGGAAGGGAGAGAGAAAGAGAGAGTGTGTTTGTAGCTCGCCTGTTGGGATCTGGACATGGATCTGGTCTCTGCATGCAGAACCCACACAGAGGGAAGACATTTTCATGAGTTGATGCTCAGAGTTTGCCATTCATGCCTGCATCCTACACATCTTTTTTTTTTCTTTTTTTTTTACAATATGTTTATTAGGTTTTTTCAGGTAATTCTAAGTACAAACAGACAAATACTAGGAGTAAGTAAGAAATTATACCAAAATGAAATTAAAAGAGAAAGAAAAATAAGACAATTGAAATCAAATCAAATAAAGGCATAAAAAACTAAACAAAAAACAAACAAACACAACTAACAGACAGGGCGTACAACTCAAGACAATGAAATGTATTGATGCATCACTAGTACACAAAATACATCGAAGAAGAGGTAAGTGGCCTATTGTGAGTCTCATAGCTGCTCAAGATCTCCATCAAATTGAGCAAGATGGTCTAAGAATGGCTGCCAGATCTTGTAGAATTGTTTAAGATTGTTTGTCAAACTGTATCGGATTTTCTCCATATGTAATAGAGAAGTAAGTTCTGATAGCCACGTCTTGAAGAGTGGCACTGTTTCTGACTTCCACAGCATTAGAATCAGTCTCTTTGCAATTAACATTCCGTACATGATGGTGTGCTGTACTGGGATACTTTGAGGCAATAGAGACAGGGAGTAGCCAAACAGTGCCACCTCTGGCTCAGGCTTGAACACACAGTTGTACATTTCAGAAAACCACTTAAATATTCCACACCAGAAGACGTACAGCTTTGGACATGTCCAGAAAAGGTGGGTTAAGGATCCGTCAGCAGCTTTACATCGATCACACAAAGGGGAGACAGTAGGATATATTCTATGTAGTTTGGTTTTCGAATAATGGAGTCTATGCATAACCTTAAACTGGATTAAGTGATGTCTGGCATTAATAGAACAATATTGGATTCTGCTGAGACCCTCCTGCCAAACCATGTCATCAATCTGGAGACCCAGTTCCTCCTCCCAAGCCTTTTTCAAAGAGTGGGTGGCATAGTTCACTTGTTCAGAGAATACCCTGACAAAGTTTGAAATCAAGCATTTTGAATCCGGCGGGCCATGCCAGAAACTGTAAATCCTATTTTCGTCAGGGAGAGATTCAAATTTAGTCAGGTTTTGGCGGACATAGTTTCTAACCTGAAGGTATCTAAAGAAGTGTGTTTGTGGAAGGGCAAACTTGTCTTTTAGTTGAGTAAATGAGGCAAAATGTTTGTCAATGTACAAATCTTTTAAAACTACGATGCCTTTTTGTCTCCAACTATAAAAAGTTGCATCTGAGAGAGCAGGGGGAAATGCATGATTATGGCACACTGGAGCATAGATGGAGGTACCGGGTAACTTGCAGCACTTCTTAATTTGCTGCCATATTTTCAAACAATTAATAATTATTCGATTTTTCACTTTTGTGTTGGGCAGCCCAGGTGTTGAAAAAAGAAGCGCTGGGAGTGAACTGTCTTTGATGTCTTTCTTTTCAATGGCTACCCATGCAGGGGTGCTTGTTGAAATCTCCAGGTTGTAGCCATCACCCCAGAAGGCAAGAGCTCTAAGATTTGCCGCCCAGTAGTAATGCTGAAAGCATGGCAGCCCAAATCCACCTTTCTCTCTGGGTTTTTGTAAATGAGTTTGATATTCTATGAGCTTTAAAACCCCAGATAAAAGGCATGATTATTGAGTCTAGTAACTTAAAGAATGACTTTGTGAGAAAAATAGGAAGGTTCTGAAAGAGGTATAGGAATCTTGCCAGTGAAACCATCTTGATAGCATTTATACGACCCACCATAGAGAGCGGCAGCGTGCGCCACTTGCCAATATCTCCTTTTAGTTTTTCCACCTTTTCATGGAAATTCAGTTTAAATATTAATTTAGGATCCTTTGGAAGGGTAACTCCTAGGTACTTCAGCTTGTCTGTAACTTTAAATGGGAGTTTATGCAGAAATTCTGCTTCATGGTTATCCCCAAGAGGCATAAATTCACTTTTTTGCCAATTAATTGTGTATCCAGAAACTTCTCCAAATGACTTTATGAGGTCTAACAGAATGGGAATAGTCCCACGATGTAATGGAAATGGAGTTGACCTTTCTTGAGTTGTTAGAATGGAAGAGGAAGGGTGGGCGTATAAAATTTTAATCCATGAGACAAAACGGTCACCAAATCCAAATTCCTCCAATACCCTCCACATATATGCCCACTCTATCTGATCAAACGCTTTCTCTGCATCTAAGCAGAGGACTGCTACCTTCTGATCCTTTCTGTAGTCATGGTACATTATGTTCATTCATCTTCTAACATTAAAAAAGGAGAACCTAGCAGGAATGAAACCAGTTTGGTCTGCATGAATAATGGAGGCGATGTGTTTGTTTAACCTATTTGCCATCAATTTTGTGAAATTTTCATATCAGAGTTCAGCAATGCAATTGGACGATAGGATGATGTTTCAGTCTCATCTCTCCCTTCTTTTAGAATAAGTGAGATGTTGGCTTCATACAAGGAGTTTGGGAATGTTTGGGTTTCAAATGAGTGGTTAAACATCCTGAGCAAGAGTGGAGTCAGCTGTTCAGGGAATTTCTTATATAGCTCTATTCCAAAACCATCGGGGCCAGCACTTTTACCATTGGGAAAGGATTTTATAGCATCCAGAAGCTCTTGAGCAGTAATGTCAGCGTTAAGCGCCTCACACGCCTCGTCATTTAACTTGGGGAGGTTCAGGTTCTCCAGCCACGCAGCGGTGCCCCCTTTAGCTTTGGATGTATATAATTGTTGATAGTATTCCCTGAAGCGCTTGTTTATATTGCTAGGGTCAGTGATAATGTCACCAGATTTTGATTTGATTTTATGTATAGCTCTGCTAGCCTGCAAACCTCTCAGCTGTCGGGCTAGTAGCTTCTGGGGCTTGTCTCCAAGTTCAAATTGTTTTTGTTTCAGTTTAAACAGTTGGTCCTGCACCTGGGCAGATAGTATATCGTTATATTCATACCTCAGTTTAAGAATATTCTGTAGGGTGACAGAATTGGCAGAAGATTTATAGGCAGTTTCTAGTTGCGTAAGATCTTTTTCAATTTCTAGAAGGCGCTTCTTCTTTTCTTTTCTCCTTGAGTTTTCAAAAGAAATAATATGTCCTCTAATCACAGCCTTAAAAGCTTCCCATAAGGTGGAGTCTGTAACCTCTAGATTATCATTCGTTTCCAAAAAATCTGAGATCCTAGCAGAAATGAACTCAGAGAACGAGGAGTCGGAGAAAAGTGAAGGGCGTAAACGCCAACTAAAGTGCTGTTTCTTATGGTTGAGGTCAAGTACCAATGATATTGGAGAGTGGTCAGAAATTAGGATATTATGATATGAGGTGGAGATAACATTTGAAATCAAGTTTGAGTCAAGCAAAAAATAATCGATTCTAGAGAAAGACTTGTGTCTTTGTGAGAAAAAAGAATAATCCCTATGTGTGGGGTGCTGAAGCCTCCATATATCAACTAGATGCGTGGATAACATTAGAGTATTCAAGGTTGTGGAGGCAGCAGAAGGCACCAGGTTTGTTTGGGCTGATCTATCCATAAAATCGTCAAGCACACAATTGAAGTCACCACTGATGATCACATGAGTATCTGAGAGACTGGGCAGTAAATTGAAGACTTTACGGAAAAAATCTGGGTCATCAGAATTGGGACCATATACATTTACAAGTGTGACATGGTGTGAATAAATGTGGCCCGTCACTACGATATATCTGCCATTTGGGTCACACATGGTGGAAACATGTCTAAATGGGATAGTTTTGCTTATCAAAATGGCCACTCCACGAGCTTTACTGGAGAATGTAGACTGGAAAATTTGATTGACCCAGCTGCATCTAAGCAACTTTGCTCTAGTGGGCTTAATATGAGTTTCCTGTAGGAATATAATGTCTGCAGCTAAGGACTTCAAATGAGAGAATACTTTTGCCCTTTTAATTGCGTGCCCCAGCCCACGGACATTCCAACTAGTAAGAGTAATGCCACCACCTCTTAAAGAAAGATTAGGATGCATATTTAAGTACAGTGATGTAAACATATGACGCCCTTGAAACACACAAATAACCACATAAGGGAGAAAAACACAAAAAACACACACTTAAGAACTTACCCCCCCCCCCCTCCCCCCGTCCCACTTTCCCAAACAAAGTGAGAACACGTTCCCTACAAATAGGCACAGAGGCTGCCGGACCATAGGAAAAGATAGTTTAGCTAAGCTAACAAAAGAGCCCTGTGCTCTCTCCAAAATTATTAACATAATTTAAACAACGGTCATGAGAATGTCCCGACCTGCGTGATTGCAGGGAAAGAAAAGCAAAAAAAGTCACATATGGAAAATATAGCCATCCAAAGCGCATATAATGTTCAGGACAGAGACCCTGCAAACAGCTCGGCTTCTTCTAATGAGGGAAATACCTGCTCCGAATTTCCAAGGGTAACCCTCAGCCGGGCTGGGTAGATGAAACCAACCCTCGCACCAGCCTCCTTGAGCCTTTTACGAACCTCATCAAAAGCTTGTCGCTGTTTTATCACCTCCACTGGCAAATCGGGAAAGAAATGGATCGCCGCTCCGTTGTACGTCAGGGGGAACTGTTGGCGAGAAAGCTGTAGTATCTTCTCCTTGATTTGGAAGTGATGAATCCTGGCTATCATTGCGCGCGGTCTTGCATCCTCAACCGCAGACTGCTTCCCTAGACGGTGTGCTCGATCCACAACAACCTGGCCGGAGAAATTGCCAGCACCCAGCAGTTCAGGGATAAACTTCTCCAGAAACTCAACAGGGCGTTTTTTCTCGATCCTTTCAGGTAGGCCAACAATTTTAATATTCTGACGCAGGGCCGGCTCTAGCCCTTTGGTTGCCCTAGGCGAGATTGAGTTTTGCGCCCCCCCCCCCCCACACACAATACTTAACATCACTGAAGAGACATATATTAACTTAACCGCCTTACTTTGCATAGCAGTTTTTTCACCCACTTATAATTCTACTATTCTACATTGCAGTTCAACAATAAATGGTGCATGGACAAAAAACACCGGAATAGTTTCAGAACATTTTCTTTTTTATTATTTAAAATAATGTATTACACACTCAAAGTTAGGACTAAATCAACTCCATAAACTGTGCAAAACCATAAACTGTGCAAAACACTCTTAAGCACCTGTAAGCAAATTATGACCCTCTATACCCTAACTATACCCTCTACAAACAAAAGAGCTTTTATGGATACTGTACGTACCACTACAAAATATCTCAAATACCTCACTAATTCTTCCAGTCATTTAGGCCACTACTAATGAGGTGGTCATTTTTCTGTGAAAATAGCTTGCAGCAGAAGCAATACAGAGTATTGTTTTTCCTTGAATATACAAGCCAGCTTCTCTTGATTTTCTCCCCATTTACTAATTTCCTGTAGAAGTGGTTATGGTGGCAGCTTCTCCCATCATCTCTTTTTTGGAAATGTAAAGTCTGGACTGGTCTGGTATGGTCCTCTGCAAACTAACTAACTATCCTTACCGGATCACAGAGGGCTGGCCAGTCAGCAGGATCTATAGGTTCTCCCTGGATATCAGGAATTGTGGAGGGTGAGGTGTCTGCAGGCGGCAGTGTAGTTTCACTGGTGCCCTGAGTGCTTGATGTGGTCCTGGATGTCCCTTCACCTTCACCTGTATTCAAGCATATTGTATAGTCAGACAAGCAGTGTTTAATATAATAAGTGAAATGATCATGAATGTGGTTGAACTTCTTTAAGAAAACAAGCTATTGTATTTAATACATGCTAACATGTTTCTATTGTACTTTAAAGTATGGATGTGGCTTGAATAAATACTATTAAATAGACTCACCTGATGCAGGCGGTGTGTTCCTGGCCTGTGTGTTACTGGCCCCTTGAGAACTACTGGATGTCCCTTCTCCTGCAGCTGTATTTAAACACAGAATTCATCCATGCTGTTCATTACACAATTGCATTTGGTCATTTCTATCATCCTACCACATAGTTGCATTAATACATTTTATCTGACCATGTAACTTGTAGTAGATACATTACAATTACTGCCACCACTGCTACAAGGCTAAATAATACTAGGCTACTGATTACAATTAGTAGTATTAATGTGATGTGATTATGAAAGTAATAATTGCTAATAATAATAATAACAATAACAAAAACAGCAACAATAGTACTAGTTGTGTAGGCTACTTACAGAGGCGAATCAGGCGTCCTTTCTCCAGCAGGTGCCGGCCTCTGCAAAAATTGCCTGAGTGCATCTGGCCAATTTAAAACAAAAATAAAAAATGAGAACAAAACAAAACAAAAAACATATATATTTTAGTATATTCCTGGGAAGGAACTGTACAGAAGGGTGAACACCACTATCCCCAAAATGGTTACTGTGTGTATGCACCTGCTAGTTGTGAATTCACTAAACAGAACTTATGCCATTTATAATGAATGTAGACAGCAACTGTAGTTTTCATAACTAGCATACGTTATCCAGATACTGGTCTTTTGACATTTACATCCATGTAGGTTATCAGTGAAGTTACGTTTGCTAGTAATAGCCTACGTAGCAAATTAGCAAAGTAACAGTCGCTAGCTAGCTATAGCTAGCCTAAGTGACAGCAATGAAACGTCCAATATTAGGTGATGCACAATACTACATTTATTTCGTTTGACACCTTAATGGCTGAGATGAGAAGACTTACCTCTATACTTGGCTTTCTTTTCCTCTTCTTCCTTTCTTCGTTTTCGTCCCTGTGCTCCAGATGGTTTAGACCGCTTCATTTTTGCGAATGCCACGTAGCTAACACGCTCACCCCACCCTGGCTGTGTGCGGGAGCCCTTACGTAACTAACGTAATCTAACGTAATTTAACGCAACCGCCCCCCCCCCCCCCAATTAGGAAATTATCGACAATAACCATCAATTCAATTTAAAAATCAGGTTGACAAGTAAACGTGTGGCTGAAGGGGCGCCCTGGGATGATCATGATTAATAAACATGTTTTAATTTGCTTGTTATTCTCACTATGATTAATGGGAAGTAGGTCTAAGGGCGACCCTAGAGGGCGCCCCCAACCCATTTGTCGCCCTAGGCAGTCGCCTAGTTCGCCTATAGCAATCGCCGGCCCTGTTCTGACGCCTAGAGCGAGCTTCCAGGTCAATCACTTTTGAGCGGAGTGCATGGTTTTCCGTCTGCATTTTCATACAGGCTTGTTCAACTTGTGAGAGGCGGAGGTCGTAGCTGGAATTAGCTTCCTCAATTTCAGTCATACGGTTTCCAAGACTCACCAAAGACGCTTGAGTGGATGCCAGGGTTGCCTCTAATGTGTCAAATCGATCAGTCATCGTTTTGTTCATGCTCTCTATTGCCAGAAGAATGCTGCTCGACTCTGCGTCGGTGTCCTTGCTAGCCTCATAGTCTGTCATGACTGGTGCTAGTGCTAGCTCCAGCGAGGGCTGAGTTTTAGTCTTGATTGGGCTTTTATCCTGCGGTTTTCCACGATCATTCTTCGATTTTCGCATCTTCCAGGTTTTAGTAGTTGATTGAATCAACAACAGGTCGGGTAAACTGGTGAATTTTAAATTAAATACCGAATTATTTTATAGCATGGAGAGGAGCTCAAGAAAAACACGTCTACTCCATCTGGTGTTCACTAGCGCCCCCCCCATCCTACACATCTGATGTCTCCCAATGTCCACATTACCCTGCTTATCTTCCACATATGTTTATGTTATGTAGTATTGTTATGGTTTATGTTGTTGTTGTGTTATATGTTGTCCCTCGTCACACCAACAGGAGAAGCACTCAAAATTCCGTTGTATAAATACAATGACAATAAAGGCTTTTCTATTCTATTCTATTCTACATGTCCACATTAACCTGCTTATCTCCCAACGTCCACATTACCCTGCTTATCTCCCATCTCAAGTCACTCAATGCTGAATCTGCAGTAATCTGAATTCAGAGCTAACCACAGCCCTATATCAGCATTACATTAATAAAGGATAATGTATAGTCCGCCAGTCAGTAGCTATAGGAAAATAAATCCTGATGTGTCGAACATGACAATGGCAGCAGTCATTCATGTTTTGCAGAGGTCATTATAAAGAAATATCAGACCTCCGAACGTTGGGGTGGCCCATTCAAATCAATGGAACTTTTTGCAACATTCTGAGGAGCCGTATAATAACTTACAAATGATATAGTATCTGCTCTGGACAATAACAAAAATGATGTTAACATTTTTGTGGATTTGTCAAAAGCGTTTGACATAGTTCATCATCCTTTGCTCTTGCAAAGATTATATAATAATTGTTTGGATGGAAAGGTTTGTGATTAGTTTCAGAACTATCTATCTGACAGGTTTCAGTGTGTGAAGCTGGGAAACGTCCAGTCTGAGTTCTTGCTGGTAACCAAGGGTGTTTTTGGGTCCTGTCCCCTTCACTATTTATATTAATGACAGCATCTCTTCATTGAGTCCATTTTTATGCTGATGAACCTATTGTGTGTTGTACTGCTGACTCTGTTCAACTCACCATCAGTAACATGCAACTTTCATTCAATGCACTCCAGGAAGATCTTATCAATCTTAAACTAGTACTTGATGCAAATAAAACACAATTCATGCTGTTTACTAGAGCTAGATATATATTCATTATAATGGCTGGATGAGAAACTTACATTGAATTACCATATAGACAGTCATGTCAGTAAACTGCAACAGAAAATGGGCTCCTTTTACAGAAATAGGACCAGCTTATTCTGATTAGTAGGGTTGTTGAAGTGCTTTTCATGTCAGTGTGTTTGATTATGGAGATGTAATTTATAGAAATGCTGCTCCATCTACCCTTAAACCCCTTAAACCCCTAGAAACCCCTGGACATGGTGTATCCGTGTAAAGCGTCTGCTGAATAATGGACCTTCATATGGTGATCAGTATCCAGCCTTTTCCAGGCACTAGGATTCTTGACCGATCTCAGCCATCTTTCCTGTCAGCTGATGGTATATCCCTTTGAGGGGGTCATCTCCAGTGGTTTCCCCTATCAGCTGATGGTATATCCCTTTGAGGGGTCATCTCCAGTGGTTTCCCCTATCAGCTGATGGTATATCCTTTTGAGGGGTCATCTCCAGTGGTTTCCCCTATCAGCTGATGGTATATCCCTTTGAGGGGTCATCTCCAGTGGTTTCCCCTATCAGCTGATGGTATATCCCTTTGAGGGGTCATCTCCAGTGGTTTCCCCTATCAGCTGATGGTATATCCCTTTGAGGGGTCATCTCCAGTGGTTTCCCCTATCAGCTGATGGTATATCCCTTTGAGGGGTCATCTCCAGTGGTTTCCCCTATCAGCTGATGGTATATCCCTTTGAGGGGTCATCTCCAGTGGTTTCCAGTAAGGCGGCCTCCTCTGCTTTCCCCCTCATCATCATTGCCTATCTGATGTCGTCTGAGATAGTTTCTTAGCGTTTCAACTCCGAGAGCCATGTTAGGAATGGACTTATGCCTCGTGTGCTCATTATGCCCATTATGCCAAGTGTGTAGTCAGTATAGAAAGGACCTATTTTACATGTGATACATATTGTATCGTACAATCAAATCAAGTCACAGTATTATTCACAGTGTGCATTGAGCTGTCACTGCCCCCCCACACTGCTAGGGTGCTGACAGATGGAGTTTTTTATGTGTTCTTCCAGTTGGTAAACCAGATATTGTGGGTGTAGTTGCGTGACATCTTTCATGTCCTTCCCCTCCACCTGTTCCCTCTCATATGCCTCCAGTGCTCACTGGTGCCTGCACAGTGCATCGCGTCCGTATTCATTACAAATGTCAGATTCGTTACAATGACAGAAAACAAACCAGCCCTGAATTGAACGAAATGAAGCTGAATTGAACTAAGTGCAATTTAAACAAATTAACACATTACACATTAATGATAAAAAAATATCTTTGTCAAACATTATCCTTTGCTGTCCAGACTTTTAACGAGTCTCTCTTTAGCACGTTCCTGGGCGCTGCTGTTAGGCGACGGGTTGCAGGTGGGGCATCAGAGCAGCAGCCTCTTCTTCGGCCGATGTAAGTGTGTGATTGTGTGTCTGCGTGTGTGTCTGAGTGTGTGTGTGTGTGTGTCTGCGTGTGTGTGTGTGTGTGTGTGTGTGTGTGTGTGTGTGTCTGTGTGTGTGTGTCCGCGCGTGTGTGTGTGTGTGCTCGGGTTGCAGGTGGGGCATCAGAGCAGCAGCCTCTGCTTGGGGGAGGAGTAGCACCATGCATACTGAACAGGACTTCAGGATTAATCTGTCCTGGTCTTCACTCTCATTCAGCGCAACCTAAAGCCAGGTGGACGGGACAAGGGTGACAGTACACAGCTATATACCATATGGAGCTAAGCCTATGGTAAATGTAGGAAATAATGTGGTCTAATGTTAATACATGCAATATGCAGGAGCAGTTTTAGAAGGAAATGGTGAAGATTTTAATGTTTTTTTGTTTCATCGTAAGGATGACAGACAATTGCATTTTAATACCAATACATACATTCCAAACTCCATTTAGAGAACCCTGACTTACAAACCTAGTTTTACAAACCACAAATTAAGGGGTTTAATAACACAAAAGTAACAAATTGCATCTATTGGCGGAGAAAGCGATATTGTAGTGAAATATTGATTCCAATTAAAAGTGAAATAAGATGTACTTTTGGGGGATTGGGGAAACCCGAAACATTTCAGTTCCAACTGGACAATAACAAAACAGAAAAAGACCCCAAAAAAGAGGAGGTGAAACACAGGAAGATTTCAATCTCACCCAAACCAACATCAGGCCAACACTTGAACTTTTATAAAATCATACGCCTGACACAAATATGACAGCAAACAAAAGCAATGGCGACATTGAAAACAATCAACATGCATTTAACTCCCCACTATTAAATCCTCTGTTTAAATTGCTTTTAATTACTTTAAATCACATGTGTAAAAAAAACAAAAACAAACTGTGGCGTAGTGAAACTAACTCATAACACAATTTGATCACATTATGCAAATAGAATTCACACACTGAGCACTGCCTTACTGCTTCCCATACAAAGCAGTCCTAAACCCGGGTCACCGAATGATATTATTAAACTGTGTGGTACCATGATTAATTTAACCAGTGAGACGAGGCGGTTCCTCTCGCCTGCTGAATCTACATGAGACACTCTTAATGAATGCCTCTCAAACAAACATCCCAGAATCCCAGCGCAATGTCACTGTGCCTTCTGAGCTTGTTGTTTTGTTTATCTTTTTTGTTTACGAGAAATAAATAGGCAAAGAAGAAAAACAAAATGGATGTTTCTACAGTCGCCGTACCACCGTGACCCATTCCAACCCATGCTCAGAAGGAACTCATATTTTCATGAAAAACAAAAACATCCACCCAGGGGCAAAAGCCCAACAGGAAAGAAAGGATTATCCCCGGCTTGGCTATGTGTGTCTAGTCTTGTCTGTCTGGCCCACCTGTAGTCAGCTTTGCGGATGTATTAGTCATGGAGCCATAGAGTCATGTCTGTCACAGCGAGTGGCCTGTTCTTCTTCCAAAATATTGGGCGAGTTGTGGTGTGATGTTACACCACATGGTGTTGGGTAGCCCAGCATATTTCCCATGTTAACCTGCGTGTCTGGTCAGAGGTTTGGTGTGTGTGTGTGTGTGTGTGTGTGTGTGTGTGTGTGTGTGTGTGTGTGTGTGTGTGTGTGTGTGTGTGTGTGTGTGTGTCTGGTCAGAGGTTTGTGTGTTTGTGCTACAACTGGGGACACAGAGGATAATTCCGCAGTAGTACGTGTCCTTACATACATCTCCTCCCATCACGCACACGCACACGCACACGCACATGTACTGTACTAATAGGTTGTGCAAATTGTTGAAATTGTCATCAATTTGACTGATACTTTTATGATAGGGTACATTGGATTGTGGATACACTGAACTCTTGTGTCCTCTTGTGCCAGTCCAACCACCATGGCATGGCAAGCAGGAATGATCGCAATGGAAGAGAGAAGTATTCAGTTGTTAGGCAGACAAGAGAATTCATGAATCAAAAAAGGACTGTGTAAGTGGGAATAAAATTATCAAATACTGGTATTGACAATATTATTATTCACAACATATTTACACATTCCATTGAGGGAAATCAGCAAGAAATACACATACACATACATAAATAAAAGAATAGGATTCATGAAAAAGTTTACTCTTGAAAAATATATTTCATTATTTGAACATCATTCGTGTTAGCATCATCATATAGGGTCATTCAAGTTAGTTGAGTACTATTTTAATTAATCCTCCTTGACCTCCCGACAACAAAAGTCCTCAGCAAAAATGTAAGAGTTGGCTCTGGCCCTAAGTGTGTGTGTGTGTGTGTGTGTGTGTGTGTGTGTGTGCATGTGGATGTGCGTGTGTGTGTGTGTGTGTGTGTGTGTGTATGTGTGTGTGTGCGTGTGTGTGTGTGTGTGCTGTAGTGGTAGTTTCTCTCCCTTTCTGTTATCTTCCTGTCTCTCTCTACCCTCTGTGCCAGGGCTAGAGTGTGTGTGTGTGTGAGTGTGTGTGTACCCTCTGTGCCAGGGCTAGAGTGTGTGTGTGTGTGAGTGTGTGTGTACCCTCTGGGCCAGGGCTAAAGTGTGTGTGTGTGTGTGTGTGTGTACCCTCTGTGCCAGGGCTAGAGTAGAGAGGGCAGGGGGTCTTGGTCCCTTTCTTTAAGCTGTTTCAGGCAATCCGATCTAATGATGTGTGCTAATGCGTCCTTTTACTCAGTGTGTCTGTGTGTCTGTGTGTGTGTGTGTGTGTGTGACGGAGTATGGAAATGATGTTTCCTTCATGGCTTGAGTGTGTGTGTATGTGTGGAAAGGTGCACACACACACACACACACACACACACACACACACACTCATTCACACACACACACACACAAACTCATTCATACACACACACACACACTCATTCACAGAGGGAGCTAGAGAATGTTGGGGTACCACTTTCATGAATCCTTTGTGCCTCCTAATTGCACCTGAATGCCTATTCTGGGGGAACCCAAACACACACAAAGAGCAGCCTCATGCTCACACACAAACACACACACACAATATAAATGCACATATATTGCACTATATGTATATGTGTGAGCATATATGTATATGTATATGTATATATATATATATATATATATATATATAATGTATTTTCGTGACCACCCTGTTCTGTTGGTTAAAGATTTCATATATGTGATATCCTCTGTTTAGCATATGCGTTGTTTTCAAAGTTTTGCCAGCAGAAACTGCACCCTGTTGATGCTCAACACACATTTAGTGAGTTTCTATTTCAGAACAACCACAGCCGTGTTTTGAATTTAAGGAATATTACCAAGGGGCTGAGATAGCTACCAGGCGCTTATCCAATTAGTCAATGAGAAATTGAATCTCTGCAGCGTGCGGTCCACATAATTACTGTTAATTTAACGCTCAGATTCTCCGCTATTAATTTTGATTCTTTTAAATACAGAATAGCGGAAGCCAGGGAGCAAAAGAATCATACCGAACTGTGAGTTAAGATAGATCACTCTTCTGGATGATGTAGCACTCATCGTACCCGGACTAATGGCGAGGACTTGCATCGTTTATGCGTTATTAAGTCATGTAATTGGACGACCCGTAGTTTGCATATCACACTATTAAGACAATCTGGATAATATGTCTCCCCACCTCTCCATACACGACTCTTCCGGCCAAGCGCCACTTCAGTCAGATTTAGAATTATTTTCTAATTACTTCAAATGTTCCCTGTGCGGTTAATTTCATTGAAGGACGAAATATCATCGACAATCACAGGACAGTGTCAGTGAACATGACTGATTTACCGCGACCCAGTTAATTACCGAGACCGCCTGCTGTGTGGACTCTATGCTCTGTGGACTAGCCTACACGGTCTGTGACAAGCAAAGGACAGAGGCTGGACACCTGAAACAGAAGCATGGTTAGTTTCCCCTGAACGTATTGCCTTCAGGGAGCTGGAGCTGCAGCTGCGGGTGGGGGGTGGGGGTGTATCGTTGAAATCTATTCTCACAGTTCAGACCGTGAATGGCAGTCGCGTGAGAAACCCTGCTCAGACTAGGCCTGCGCGAAGTTACCCGTTTCTGTGTTCCTACAGGCGATACTGTTGACAAGATTAGTCCATTCTCTCACAGAGTTGTCCAATGCGAGCCCAGACCTCCGTGGCCCTGCGACTCTCTCTGCCCTTTGCTGCTGCGGCTTTGAGCCTGTTCAAAAAGGAGCCTATTGGAAAGCAAGCGAAGAGGCCCAAGCAGCTGTGACGTGGGCGGTATCGCTTCATTCACTGTTCTCTATGGCAACGGCCCTTGGTCTCGGAAAAATGCCCTCTTTCAGACCTTTTGGTCTATCTTTGCAGAGTGGACGGCTGGGATGTTGCATGTTTACTGTTTCGTGTGGGTTAGACTACAGTTTTGCTCAGACACAGCATACAAAACATACAAATTCTTATCTCGGCTAAGTACGCCTAGATGACGTGTAGCGAAGTTGACAAATTTCGAGTAGCCTTCGCTAGGATAGCACAGTAACATTAAACTATTTGACTGAATTGTGCTCAGCCTATGAGTAAACCCAATAGAAGGACCTACTTAGGACATAGCCTAAGCTCGATAGGGTACTGGCTATATTGTTAACTGCAGTGAATGACTAAGATAGGCTTGTTATAAGGTCAAGTTGGTTATTGCCTAATAATTATTATACTTTTATGAAATGTATGTCAGTTGATTTCAGTTCTGTTCACGACAAATGAGGTGTTCATTACAATATTTGGTTATTACAGCCATACTGCTATTTTACTGTAAAAATGGCAAGTTATATTCACTATCAACTTGTTATTATTCTCTGTTAACCTGTAAAGGCAATTATGCATTTAGTAAATTAAGTGTTTTGTTGTAGGCCTTATTCAGTCATTAACAGAGTGACGGTATAGAGCAATCTTACACGTTGCCGTTTCTGATGCCTTCTGCGTGGGCATAATTTCTTGCCCTTATCATGAATCTCTCTCACACATCCAGGAAGATGCCCTAATAAACGAAAAGTTAATTTAATATTCAAAGGCCACTTATGTTTTAAGTGAAACCGAGTGAAATGATTGAACTATCCAGATCAATACATATACATGCGCCATATATGTATGCAACATTTGAACATTTACAGACCTAAATGTGGCAAACTCTTCTATCCAAAATAACCCTGTGTGGAGAGTCAATAATTCATATTTTTTAAAAGTCTATAATTTAAAATCAGTAGGCTACACAATTTCAAAATAGTATTAGCAATTCTCTAAGCTTTCAAGTAAAGAAATAAACAATTACTAATTGGGATATGATCAAAGAAAATGTCCAAGCAACTCTTCTTTAAAAGTTGACTGAAGACCTCTTTCTCGCCTGCGTCTCTACTTCCCTGCGTCTTTTTCAGGCTGCAGCGCTCCCAGTATTGTTCCCGGGACTGCTGCATGTTAGTGCATAGTCTCTGGTGACCAATGAGAGTGGTGCTGTCAGGGGTATCCGCATCTGTCAACCAATCCTGGCCAATAAGGAACAGAGAAAGGCGGACCTCAGGTGCGCGCCACTGCGCCTTGTTGGCCTCGCGCCAGAGAGCCGCCTGTGGCTTTAGCAGAGAGGTGTCCGTCAAACGCGCGGCCCCTTTAATGCATGCGATCACTCTGGCTCCGGGAGCTATGGCGACCACAGCGTCTAACCACTACAGCATCCTGACATCTAGTGCATCAGCCGTGCACTTGGAGCCCGGCAGCATGCAGCATGCAGCTGCGTACCGCGACACGCAGAGCCTGCTGCAGAGCGAGTATTCTCTGCAGGGCAGTGCACACCCGCTCGGCCATGCGCACCAGTGGATCACGTCGCTGTCGCACGCGGAGGGGGCGCCGTGGCCCTCCAGCCCCCTCAATGAGCAGGACATTAAGCCCGCGCTGCAGGGGGACCGGGAGGAGCTGCAGGACTCGCCCGGTCTGCAGCAGCAGCAGCAGCAGACGCAGCCTACACACCTGCTGCACCAACCAGCGGCACACGGGGGGACCCATCACGACTCGCGGCCGTGGAGGACGGCAACCACCACTCACCTAACGAGCATGACGACGTCAAACGGTCAGAGCATGGTTTACACGCAGTCGGGCTTCACCAACCTTGGGTCCGCCGATGAGCAGGGGCTGCATCATCACACTCTACAGGACGCGCACGAAGACCACCACAGCCCGCACCTCAGCGACCCCGCGCACCAGCAGCCCCTTCACCTGCACCAGCAGCAACACCCGGGTCACCACGAGCAGTCGGACGAGGACTCGCCAACCTCGGACGACCTGGAGCAATTTGCCAAACAGTTCAAGCAGCGGCGGATCAAACTGGGCTTCACGCAGGCGGACGTTGGGCTCGCGTTGGGTACGTTGTATGGTAATGTGTTTTCCCAGACCACCATCTGCAGGTTCGAGGCGCTGCAGCTCAGCTTCAAAAACATGTGCAAACTCATGCCATTGCTGAACAAGTGGCTTGAGGAAGCGGACTCTACGTCCGGCAGTCCCACCAGCTTGGATAAGATCGCAGCGCAAGGCAGGAGGAGGAAGAAACGGACTTCTATCGAAGTAGCTGTCAAAGGGGCTTTGGAAAGCCATTTCCTCAAATGCCCCAAACCCGGGGGTGCGGAGCTAACCTCCGTGGCGGACAGTTTACAGCTGGACAAGGAGGTGGTGCGGGTCTGGTTTTGTAACAGGCGGCAAAAAGAGAAGCGCATGACAACCCCGTGTGAACCGCTCCCTGGTGCGGAAGATGCCTACGGGGACACCCCACCACACCACGGAGCCCAGACTCCGGTTCCGTGACACATGAACACGGACGACGAAAGGAATGTGTGCAAAAAGAACATGCAGAACCATCTCTTTGTTGTCTCAGTCACGGACCCGTTAGCAGAGAGCTCGCCACACGAGCCAGTCAATGAGCGTACGTGAATTTGAGACTGGTAAGGGGTATGTGCAACCCGTGGTAGGGGTGAGTGATGTGAGGAAAACAATACAAGGGATGGATCCACAAACACCAACCCCACAAGACACTGAGAGGCTTTTTTGTGTGAATGAAACTGTCTTAATGGAGACGAGTGACAAGCAAACGCTATTATACAGAGCACGGTGCCAGTCCAATTTTCATGCTTGTTTGCCAGATTTGCTTAGAATGAACGACCCGAAAGCTGTGAAAAAATAGGCGGGAGCTGCGTTTGGTACCTCACGCCATCTTTCCTTCATATCAACAGGATTGCACGGGACCAGCAATGGCGACAATACTGTCACTTATTTGCCTTCTTTGACGATGCGATAAAACTAGTGAATTATTATTATTATTATTACCATTATTATTATTATTATTATTGTTGTTGTTATTATTATTGTGTGGTGAAATGAACAAGCTACATGCCAAATTGCTTGAATCAAAACCACCCAGAGGGCCTCTTAAATAGACACACTCTTAACCTACCCAGGAATGCGTTCAAAACCTTTCTCTTTCTCTCTCACACACACACGCGCGCTCGCGCGCGCACACACACACACACACACACACACACACACACACACACACACACAGAGAGAGCGAGAGAGAGAGCGAGACTAGTTCACTAATTGCTCCCCAAAGAGTCGTAAACTTATCCACGACCCAATGTCCTAAAGAATTCCTAGGCTGCAAGTTAAAAGGACAATATACTTAAATCTATTAAGCAAACTATTACCGTTTTAGTATGGAATTTGACAGTGTGTATTTGTGTGTGCATCTGTCAGTGAGAGGCAGAAAGAGAGGGAGGCAGTCTGTGCTTTTTTTAGTTGGCAGTGTTAAATGGAGGTTCCCTCTATTTTGGCACCAGAAATTAAATGAAATGCAATTAATTATTGCTATATTGTTTAATTAAAGGTTCAGTTGCTTGTACTTTTCCTACATAAGAACTTCTAAACATACTGTGACAATAATACTGTGACATTATTATTAACAATAATAATAACATCAACAACAACAACAATAGTATTCTTATTATTAACAATAATAATAATAACAATAATAATAATAATATTAATGGAAAAGGGACTAATATCTGCTCCTATTTCATGATAAGTTGTTGCAGTCTGCTCCTCTGTAAGATACGAAAGTGTGAGGAGTCGTGTTGTTTTGTATGTGGGAGACAGATGAAATGTTTGTTTATCTGCTCCTAGTGTCTTTTTCAGTATTTATTAGTTTCTTCGACCTGCAGCGCACGCGTCACATTAGCAGGGCCTGCCGGGCGCGGGGCCTGCGGCTATTTCCACGAGCTCTGCTCTCCTGTACTGCAGTTAATCAATTGTCCGATTAACGAAAACAGCCGTTACAAGCATATCATACATGAGATGTGATGTGGGCCTCTTGATGATTTTTGCCGTTGTTATTTTAGGTCGTATTTTTGATTGTTTACTGTCTATCATACGTGCCAAAGCACAGCACAAAATGGACGCAGTCGCGATGGACTTTTGTTCAACTAAATATTTTACAGCGCATTTTGAAACAGTTTTATCATTAAAATCTGTTTTTACAAGCATGTTCATTGTTTTTACTGCTTAGTCTCTTTGTAAGGCTTGGTCAGATCAATCAATCAAATATACTTGTAGGTATCCAAGTAGCTTGCTTGTGTATTTAAATTCAAATGTATTAACGTCGTATACTTGCCCTTGTTTGAATGGCGCTTGAGGACACACAGTTTTATCGATTTTGTATTTAGGCATAGCACGAGGATAAAATAGGAATTCGATGAAGCTTATGTGGTTTCTTCGCTATTTCACATCGTATTTCGAAAATGATCTGAAAGGATCCCTTTGAAGCTGGAAATATAAAAAAAACTGAAACAGTAGTTATATTTTAATGGAAATTAATTGGGCTCTAACAAGGAATGAATTTCACGGACTGCATCCTGCGGAGGGCATGGATTCGGGTCAATGGGTCACATTATTCTTCAACGCTGAAGGTTAAAATTACAGACTTCATTTTGAAGACCGAGATGCATGTAGACCGACACATGTATTTGTTCATAATGAATGAACAGATATCTTTTTGTAGGCCAAAACATTTGAAAAGACTATATGGTTCCATTAGTTTATTATTTTCCATTATTTTCCATTAGTTAGACCGAATGCAGATATATATTGTAGCATTTTTTTTTAAATCTTCGTATGATCTGTAAAAGTCCACAATATCCAGTGTGTTTCATTATATAGAGATGTATAGCATTTTCTCGTGATTGATAACTTTTAACTCCTATAGATTTTTGTTAAGCATCTAAATCCCAAAACAAATGGATTCCTACATTCAGTTACACAATTCACCAATCGCATAATCTGAATTCAAAATGCTTAATACCGAGGCCTACCATGTAGTGTGCGTACCTTACATTTCAGAGAATTAGGAGGAAAATGCAGAAATCTTTTTTTTTTAGCCATTGAGTAGTTGAACCCAATTTCGTCAAGATTACTCAATATATATACAGGTGAAATTTAGAGTTGATGTGTTTTTCTTTATCGAGATTTGGAGTTCGAGTTCATTTCACGGCCTTATATGGCCATGATTGTGTTAAACCAAGCAATGAGAAAGATCTAAATTATGTGTGCCTTGCGCCATCTAGTGATCACTCTGACTTCTTTTCATGTACATATATTTCAAAGGGTAATGGATCATTTCAACCCAAATAAAAGGAGAAACATAAACATCCTGCGAAGCTATAGTATACGTGTTTTCATCTGCCAGCTGTAAATGTCAACAAGTTGCATCAGTCAGTGATGTGCTCTTAAATTCCCCTCAGCGCATCAGGCAGGTGCATACACAGATCTGAATTCTCACTCTCTTTGAAAAGATTAGACATATTCCAATGTAAGGAACAAGAATTACATGGCTCTGAAATTATACAAAAGTCCACACAGAGTCATTTTTTTCCTGCACATCATAATAGTAGTGGCTGGTAGGCTGCCTTCAAAGTCGTCTTCCGTCAGTCCTCATGTCTAGCCATCGGTGTCTGAGATGCTGTATTTACATGTTTTGTATTAAGTCAAAGTCAAAATCAAAGTCAGTTTATTATGGTCACACACGACACACAACAACACACACGTGCATTTTTTAGGTGGCGACACAGGACACACACACACGCATGCCGAAGAGGTCGCAGTGAAATGTATCCTCTGCATTTATCCCATCCTGGGCTGTCCTTCCTCCAGGGCAGCCAGGAGCAGTGGGCAGCCTTTTATGGCGCCCGGGGACCAAGTCAAGTGATCATGTCTTGGTCAGGGACGGACAGGAGAGTGATCTGTTCTTCGGCATGTTTTTTCTGTTGGGGTTCTTAGTGGAGGAAACCCCTTGTGAACACAGGGAGAACATGCAAACTCCAAACAGAAAGGCCCGGGAGATAGCCCACCTGTGCACTGAAGGCCTAGGGAGAACCTGCCCCCAGTACCAACAGCGCCCCATGCGGGAATCAAACCCAGGACCTTCTTGCTGTGAGGCGGCAGTGCAAGCACCTGAGCCACTGTCCACAACATAAAAAGAGTAACAAAATATTATTACCAAATTGTGCACGGAGGGGTGTGTCTGCACTCAGTTACCTTCTCCCATTTATTTATTTCCCCCTGAAAATAATACAAACTTTTAATTTGAGTTAAATTTCAGTAAAAGAAGTTGCTCAAGAGGCATGTGGGCCTGATTCTAGGCCTTCACAGACCGAGGTCTTTTTCTGGCCGACAATATCATATACTTAGACTTCACCAATGCACATGAAAATTGCCATGATTGTAGCTTCACATACATACTGATACGGAATATAAGGTTTGTGTCCCTAGGTGGGGGTGTCCCTTGGTGCTAACGTCCTCAGGAGTGTGGAAGGCTCAAAGCACTTTTTTGACTTAACTCATTACAATTCATTTCTGGAGTAGCGCCACCTAGTGAATAATGTTCAATGCAAAAATGTCAAAATGCAAAAATGCCAATATCTTCAAATGTTCAAAGTTCACAAAATTTGACACATTGCATCGCTAGCTCATTTTTTGGACGCACAACAAACTTGTGAACTTTGTCCACAGAGGGCGCTGCAACTCATACATTTCAATATCTCAAGAATGGATTAAGCTAAAGTTTTGAAATTTGGTACGCTCATACTTGGTTACTTTCTTTGTATGCTTGGCACACCAAAAATGTTCTCACATCTCTCAAAGTTTCTGTTCGCTCAACAAAATGGTTACCTATGTCCAATCAAACCTCAGCTACTGATACATGCTTGTGTGAATGGCCAATCAAACCTCAGCTGCTGATACATGCTTGTGTGAATGGCCAATCATACCTCAGCCGCTGATACATGCTTGTGTGAATGGCCAATCTTAGTGGAATTTTGTCGACTCATTAATAACGTCACATAGAAGCTATTTATCTGATTTCAAACACATCATCCATGATATGATTGCTACAACAAGTCACACCATGTTTTCCTCTGCTCCTCTGACATAGTTTGGAGCATTTACAAAATCATTCAATCTTTTGCAAAACATTGGTAGGGTCTGAAATAAATAGTTGTCAAAATTTGGGAAAGGTAAGTAACTGCACATTACTTCAAAAGTACTACTCACTGTGACTTCGCAGTACAATTAAATATGGTTTAACCATTACATCATAAGGTCGGAATATTTTTTAATTGTTGGAGTAGAGGTCATATCTTGAATCATTCTTGCCAATACAGCAGGAACTTTTGGCCTCTTTTAACACTTAGCAGTGGTGTCAGCCTCCTCATATCAGTTTTATCAATATCAGTCTAAACGCAACCTCTTCTGTTTACCCATAGTATAGCATGTTTGTTTTACTTAACCCTATAACTCCTGTTGTATCATATGTGCTACATGAGTTTTTTAAATGTCTTTGTCATCATGATACTTTCCTGATAAACCTGTTGTATGCCATCTGACACGTCTTCAACAATCTGGCAGATTATCTGGGCCTTTGAATGCCATAAATGGCTGTCTTCATGTCGTAACTCACAAGTATTTGGCAGGGAAAGTATGACAAGTACTACTGTATATCTGTAAATCCCTCCATTGTCTTTGTATTGCAATTCATGACACTTACAGAAAGACCATACTTCAGCAGCTGTTTGATGACACGAAACTTGGTACATGGAGTCAGAATCCCTTCCTGAGTTGGTGCAAAAATGTTGCATCATTTGACTACTGGGGGCGCTGTAATACTGTAATAAGCAAAAAAATGTTTTATGCCTATGAAAAAGTGAAATAGAAAGGTTGTAAAAAGGTTCCTGTTTCCTGAAATATCCATTTGTTTTTGTTTCTAAAATAAAATATCTTGTGATAAATAAATAACAAAACTGCCATAAAGGACTGATGTATCAAATATGATACAGAAAAAAACCTTATATGTGTAAATGACAACATTAATATTTGTATTTTGTCAAAAGGTCCAATAAAAACTTTTTTTTAAAGGTCTCAGAGAAGATGAAGACAAAACCTTAACTCTCCACAACATTAGTATGGCTGGTTATACAAAATAGATGTTGATTAAATACCTGAAGGGGGTCTACATGGGTTAAGTCCGAAATATACTTCTACGACTCTGTTACTCTGTGGTCACGCAGTTGCTATGACGGACTTGTTTTCATTCATGGTTCTCCGACGGCTGTAGGTATTGCAAAGCAATAAAAAAAAAAAAATAGATGGCGGCGGACCAAACTCGTCAGTATGGTCGTATTTGTACATAAAAGTTGTTTGTTTGACTTTTTTTTGCTTAGATTTTTTTTTAAGTTATGGAGAAATAGACTGTGCAATGTAAAAACCCCTTTATTGTGACTGAAAAATACGTCGGAGGGGATTTGCGAGGTGTCTGAGCCAGCTATCTAATGTTGGCAAACTACTACCCACAAGGTAAACAGCGATGTATTGACGGATTGACGGAGACGAATAGTTACAAAAATTGGGAGGTACACGTCGGGCCACGGAGAGGTGCTCGGAGAGGGTTTGCCACGAAGGAGAGGGCTCTCCGTGTCTCTGTGTCTCCGTAAACGGACGACCGTAAATTACGCTTTACAGATGGCACTTGCAACACAGGTGATCTAAGACAGAAGGGCTGCAGTGATGGGATTAGCCAGCAGAGGTCAGTAATGGGTTGTTGATCACAAATTTCTTGCATCTACAACATCAGTTGATCAGAGGCTTCAGTGGATCAATGAATACACAGAGATACTTAGACATAGATACACAGGGAGATCAAAAGACTGGTAGATAGACAGACAGAAAAACTGTGTGTATATGTGTGAGTGTGTGTGAGCGAGAAAGAGAGTGAGGGAGAAAGGTACACAAAGAAATGACCACCCGCACACTAAGGTAGGGTAAAATTATCACTGTTATATTTAATGACTCTTAGTTTCCACACAGCCACTCACCTCTATCTATCTTACATTCATAGGAAGTTATTGGTACATCTTATGTTACAGAGGGTCAGTTCGGTACACTCTTTCCCCAAGTATTTACAATATATCACCCACAATAGGTTCAAAGGTCACAAGCAATTCCGGACACACAACACAGACTTGCATAAATGGCTCTAGAGTCTACTGTATGGATCTCAGCACGGCTAGGGCTCAATGAAAAGGGTTGGTGGGGAGTAGCGGTGGGGATTTTTTGGGAGGAGGGGGGTGGGGTGGGGCGAGGATTGCATCTCTGACCTTTAACAGGGGGATTCGTCCACATCGGGGCCGGGAAAGAGGAGGAAGAGGGGGAGATATCGTTACTTGGGTTTCCATAGCTACAAGCTAAACAGCAGAAGCAGAGGTACAGTTGAGGTTGAGGTTAAAGAGGGGTTGGGGAGTCCTGTGTAAAGCTCTAGGGTCTAAAACGGCACGAATGGGGCCGCACCAGGAACAGCTTTTATACACAAGGGAAGGTATAGGTCTTTCTTTACCATGTCATGTGTTTTACATCGGAGAAGGTGTTTGATGGAATTGCTTCCGGGTCAGGGGTCATAACTCGATCTGCTGCACACATTCTAAGTTCACAAGCACAACAACTGGAATTGCACACACAAACAAAAAAGTATTGCACTCATATGCGCTCCGGCCTGAAGTTATTTCTGCAGTAGAGTCAGAAAGACATTAGGTCATCAACACCGAAAAAATAAATATAGAAAAAGAAAAAAGTACCACAAAAAATTATAAAAAAAACCTCACAGCACACGTTAAAAAAAAGTATAACCAAGAATCAACAGCACATCGAATTTAAATAACATTATTCATCTAAAAAACAACAGATACCATTGTTAATAATATAAAACAAACTCTTTTATAAGAAATAATATTTGAATGAAATAATACTGGCTCTGACATCAGGCACAAATGTCAAAAATGAAATCCAAAGGCAGTGTGTGTGTGTGTGGTTCTCTGGCCCTCATTGCTTTTGATCGATGGCGCACGCACGCACGCACGCACGCACGCACGCACGCACGCACGCACGCACGCACGCACACACACACACACACACACACACACACACACACACACACACACACACACACACACACACACACACACACACACACACACACACACACTGCAGTACCACAGAGAGGGATAGAGAGCGGGGGAGGGATGCATGAAAAGAGAAGAGAATGTGAGGCAGCAGATTGAGACATAGCAGGGGTACATATTTGTGTGTGTGTGTGCCTGTGTGTGTGTGTGTGTGTCTGTGCCTGTGTATGTGTGTGTGTGCCTGTGTGTGCCACAGATTGAGAGAGAAAGGGAGAGCATATAACCATGATAAAGCATAGAGGACGGTTCCAAAACACACAGTTCAAAAATCTCCCACAGAACAACTGTGCTTTTGTGTTTTCACTGTACATGATTTAGCCACGAGACCACACTAACACACTCCTGGCTGTCCTGTCACCTCGACACACACACACACACACACCAGTGCATCTCTCATGCAGACACATGCAGTCTTTTTGGCATGGGAGGAATTAATCAAACACTAGAACCTTCTTAGTATTTGTTTCTGAGTCTTTGTGTTCCAGTGTTGTGTGTGTGTGTGGGTGTGTGTGTGTGTGTGTGTAGGTGCATGTTATGTGTTTTTGTGTGTTTCTGTGTGTGTGGGTGTGTGTGTGTCTGTTGCGTGTGCTCTTGTGTGTGTGTGTGTGTGTGTGTGTGTGTGTGTGTGTGTGCTCTCTTGTGTGAGGTTGTGCCACTTCACTGAACAGACCCAGCTGAGCTCCATCTCTGCCTGCAAGCCTGGGGCTCAGTGACAATGACTCATCCATGCACCATACACACACACACACACACACACACACACACACACACACACACACACACACACACACACACACACACACACACACACACACACACACACACACACACACAGGTAAACAGGACCACATGCATAAACACAGGGACATAAAAGAACAAACACACATACACACAATGCACTAATGCCCCTTCCTATCAAAACAATAGGGAAGCATCCTAATCTATCTGAGCCACAGACTTCTAAAATGGAGGATTCAATACCTCAGTCAGCACAACATGTACCTGGGGTGTGTTTAGGGTTACATGCCAGTCTAGATGTTATACTCCTGTGACAACGAGCATGGGTCTAACACTGTGCTATGTCGTGTTGGTTAAAAGCACAGTTAGGGCACGATAGGTGAGGTCAAACACTTCTTCTCACTTGGGACTGTCTAGTCTGCAGCAATGTGAACGAGCAATCTGGCCTAATAGTGAAATGGGGATGAACTAATGGACAAAGCCAACAGAGGGAAGACAGTGGACTGCAGCAAATATTTCCACTTAAGGAAACACTGCTTGTCACATCAACTGGTACATTTGCTCTCATCACTGCCCAAATGGCCAAGTGTATCGCACTCAGCCTCAGACTGGCTGAAGGAGGGCACTGCCCTCGCGCTGGGTTGGCAGGGGGCCATCTATATATCATAAGGCTTCAAGAAACTTCACCTAAAATCAACATCAACGTCACAAACAACAATGCTACTTGGATTTGTAGACAACTGGTCATTTGCAGGATTAAATAGAATTTGTAAATAGATTTGTATTAACATTTTTTTCCACAATTTTGCGTCACTATGTGTCAACATATTCTTGGGGGGGGGGGGGGGGAAGAAATGTGACAGTGGATTCCTTCGATTCCTTGTTGGTTATCACAGTCTTTGAAATAAAGCTGCCAAGAACTTAAGCATTTCTTCAAGAAACTGGCCAACAGCTTACACAAATGCACAAGACGCTTTGAGGAGTGTCGCTATCTCTGCTAACTGCCCCTAAAGGCAGCACAACATCTCTCTCAATGGGTGCTTATGGGTGTCTGCGGCCTGACAAACACCCACACAGATCCATCCGACACGAGACAACACAGACAACACCACTCACACCATCATCAGCGAGATCTTCGTTCATTCGCTCTCTCATCAGTGGACACATCACAGGTACTATCAGCTCAACGCTTCAGAGAAAACTAAGAGACAAACCGGCATGCAATTTAGTCTGGCAGACACAGACACCACAGGACAGATGGACAAAAATGAAAAATCAAAGCCCAGCGCACCCTCTTCTTGTGTGGTCCGGTGTGTTTCGTCATTTGTTTTGTAATTCCCTGTCCCCCTCACTCCCTTCTAGACTGTTCTGCTTGAAGGCCTCTTGTACAGGAAACATGCATGGGCTTTTAAAAGGCAAGGCAGTTCCACAGAGGGTTTTAAAAGCCAATTGGTTTAGATCAAATGCTGTTTGCAGGGTAGGGATGGTCGCTCAGATCCTGCTTGAAGATGTCACTGAAACAAGCTCTTCATGTTGCCTGTTCTTCTATTAATGACTGTTATTATCGTTAATGTAATGAATTCATTATCAATTGTACTATTAATGATATAAATAGATTGATTAATTAATTAATCAACCATTAAGAGTCACATTCTGTTATCAAACTTGCTCAGTCGTCTTCCAATGATTGTTAATCATTTCAGTGCAAACTGATCTCTCAGAGAGTGGAACAAACCAAAGGGCGGAATATTCTGGAAACATCAGCTGCTGTCTGGACTGAAGAGGTCATTCACATCTCCAGACAGGCAGCGAGCAGACCTGTCCAATCACACACAGGCAGCAAGCAGACCTGTCCAATCACAAACAGGCAGCGAGCAGACCTGTCCAATCACACACAGCACGCACTGAAGAGGGTCACAAACAGTATGCAGACAATAAGTACGAGTTTGTGAGATCATTTGAGTATGCCGTAGTATTTCTACACAGGCATATCAATATCACATGGACATTATTATTGGAACTAGGAGTGGTACTAAGCTCATGTCCTTTATATTAACATATAATATATGTGCCATACCAGGTCCAATGAGAGGCTCAGACTTTATAAAACTGTAAAAACAGACGACTGAAGGATGTTCTGTAGACATGCTGCCGTAGCAATAACTGGCTGCACCGAGGTGGCATCTGACCGTGGGTTACTCGGCAACGGTGTCATCGACTCCCGCTCTCTCTCTCTCCCCCTCTCTCTCTCTCTCTTCAGCTCCTGCTTGCTTTCGTCTGATGCTTTCATGCTTTCGTTTTCACCACCACCATCATCCTCGTCATCTTCATCATCTTCACCAACATGGTCTTTGTGATGCAGTCATCAACCCCTCCAAGAGGAAGGCAGGAGAAGGAGGGGGGGGGGGGGGGGGGGGGGGTTGGCGAATGGAGACAGAAGGGGTCCGTGCAAGGCATTGTGGGAATCTAACCCTTCAGCTGATCCGTCTCTGAGACCTCTGTGTCCATGTCGGAGTCGCAGAGCGACTGGCCCGTGTGGTCGCTGTCTGGCGTGTGCAGGTTGGAGTCCAGCGAGTGTGTGGGAGTGTGTGTGTGCGTGTGTGTGTTAGACGCGTCGGTCCGTGAGTACAGGCCCAGGTCCAGCAAGTGGGAGGACGATTCGGTGCTGTCATCGAAAGAGCCGTCGTAGTAGAAGTCGTCCACATCCACAAACCACTCGGGCCAGAATTTTCTACGGATGCGCTCGCAATACATGGCTAAGTTGATCAGCTCACCTGCACAGAGGAGAGGTCACAGGGGTTAAAGGTCAGAGGGCATATGTTGTAGTAACATGCTTGCCTCTCACATGCTCAGCATTAAGTTATTCATTTTTTTCTTGCTTCAAAATGAATTAAACAGGATTTAAAAAAAATAAAACACCACCACACTATTCACCAAAGTTTGTGTGGCTTCGGTGGTATAAACTATGAATATTACTGTAGATTTGCCGGACAAAGTCATCCAGTCACTGTTTTTGTCTGCTTGTGATTGTAGATTGGTCACTGCGGGATAAACAATCAATACCTTTGATCAGCTGTTCAGGACGAGTGCCCGGCAGGGTCCACATGGCTTGGGCAAGATGGCCAAACACCGTGGCGTCCAGCGTGGACATCTTAGGCCCCATGATGTATTTCTTGTCACCTACACATGGTGCAACAATGGTTATCGTCAATCTATGGCAAATAGCTAATTACTTAGAATAAGAATAGTAGGTGCTGGGACATGTAAAGAAGCAGAAATAAAAATACCAGATTATTGTTGACCTTTTGTTGACCCAGAAATATACAGGATGTTAATGCAGTTGTCAAACTATTGTGCACTTAAAATATCATTGTCTACAACAGATTACTTAGAGTCAACTTGACTTTAAATGAATAGCTCTGGCTTTGTGGAAGCTCTACTGTTTTGTTCAGGAAAACCTGCATTACAAAATCAGTGACAAACCACTGCCTTAGTGGCTGTAATTCACCCTTTGAGCCAGAGGAGGGCAGCACTGTGACACTGCAGTAAAATTTTGTAACCTGTTTTGAAAGACTACTGGATGTCATATGTAATGGTTACATACCATTGCAAGATGATGGAGCACAAAACATCTATGTCTCTACAGCAGGAAACTAAAACAGTAGGTTCCATTTTGATTTATCAAAATAACGGTCAGAAGAAGAGCTGCTTATTTGCCCTGACAAAATTGATCAAAGCCACTTTCTCACTCAATCTCTGCTCTCTGGTTCTCTAACTCTGCTGTCTAAATTATGTAAGTGACATCAATGCCAGGATTCAGTGGTGTGATTATTTGTTCTGTATGGAGGTCTGTTGGTTTGCTTTGCTACTTGTTATCCATAAAGGCTTTGGAGCCCAAGGGCACGGCAGTGGTCACATGCTGAGCCCAGGCTCGGATGAGTTGACTGGATAAACTCTTCACTTCACTGATTCTAATATTCTCTTGGCAGGCTATGAAGTCAAAGCAGGACTGGCCAGACTATGAGGTCCTACAACATACAGAGATAAAGTGTGGCAGCTACTAAAGGATGTGAGTTTTATTTCTCATACAATCACACTGATTCCTCCATTCTATCATTATGAGAAACAGATGTTAGTGTGGATGCTATGATGAATATAAAATGAGGACGAGAGGGGATTAAAACAACACCTGATACAGACAGGATATAAAAACTCACATGCAAACACAGCACAGACAGACACACACACACACACACACACACAAACACACACAGCTACCTAGCAGGGTGGCAAGGGTTCGCATGTCCTTCTCCATGAGTGCATACACCTCCTCCTTGGAGAAGCGTCCGATGCCGTGGCCGAACATCTCACGCTTGACGATACCGCTGGTCAGGTGACTCAGGATCCACTTGAGCACGTGACTCAGGGGCCCGCTCACCGACAGCATCTCCTCTGTCTTCTCCAGGTTATCAATCCACTGGCAATATGCTATTGTCCTGTTCACATACACACACACACACACACTCTTAGTATATAAGTGTGTATATATCTCCTCTGTCTTCTCCAGGTTATCAATCCACTGGCAGTATGCTATCGTCCTGTTCACACACACACACACACACTCTCAGTATATAAGTGTGTATATATCTCCTGTGTGTATAATATTGACTGTCTTTGACTCCTCATATGCTAACCCTCTCCTAACAATGAGTGCTCATAGCATTGTCTATTGCAATAAGGAAGCAGAAATACTGGCGCATCCTGTTTGACACTTGTACAGGCCAATACTCATGTTCTCCAATGGCAGTACCCAATATGAGTTGGACAGAACAACAATTTCAACCTCTCGGAACACACTACTGTCCTGTTAAAAAACACTTGTTCTCATTTTACCAATCTGATGTGTACCGAGGGACTCTTAAGATTATTCACGTCCACTTTACGTGCAGTGATGGTCTCTCAGAAGTAGCGTGTCTGTGTGTGTGTGTGTGTGTGTGTGTTTTTCACGTCCACTATACGTGCAGTGATAGTCTCTCAGAAGTAGCGTGTGTGTGTGTGTGTGTGTGTGTGTGTTTTTCATGTCCACTATACGTGCAGTGATATTCTCTCAGAAGTAGTGTGTGTGTGTGTGTGTGTGTGTGTGTGTGTGTGTGTGTGTGTGTGTGTTTTTCACGTCCACTATACGTGCAGTGATATTCTCTCAGAAGTAGTGTGTGTGTGTGTGTGTGTGTGTGTGTGTGTGTGTTTTTCACATCCACTATACGTGCAGTGATAGTCTCTCAGAAGTAGTGTGTGTGTGTGTGTGTGTGTGTGTGTGTGTGTGTGTGTTGTGTGTGTGTTGTGCAGTGCTGGGTCTCTCACCAGGTGAAGTGCTCCTCCACCATCATGGCGATGGCGTGGGAGACGGCCTTCTCCTGTGGGGTCAGGCTCTTGTTGAGGGTCATGCCCAGCTTGTCCTCCAGGAAGCTGATGATGAACTCCGTGCCGAACACCTGCTCCTGGTTGTACTCGATCCATGGCATCTTACCCTGCGGAGACAACTTCCCGTCGAAGTAGTTCTGGGGAGGAGAAGGAAAAGGAGGAAAAGCAGATTAGGAACAGATTGAAGAAGTGGGCAAACTTTGCAAAACTATGCAAGTTATTCATATCCGGATGAATTCTTCCAGAACATGCCAAGGTTTTGCAGACAAGCCTTTCAACTCATAGAGAAAGATGAAGCTGCATTAATGCTGTTGGATTAAAAATAAAATGCACAGCTGTAGTGCAGCCGGGCATAGCCTGGGCACAGTACTATACGGACTTAACTGCACCACATGATGGTACAACCCCATAGAATCTGGGCACCATTTAAATGATGTTTGCAAGGAGCACAAGTTTCAGAAAAGACACACACACACACACACACAGACGCACGCATTCATTCACGCACGCACGCACAGACCCAGACCCAGACCCAGACCCAGACACACACACACACACACACACACACACACACACACACACACACACACACACACACACACACACCTGGTAGGGCAGGCCCAGCATGCGCAGGTAGGTCTCCATCTTGAGGCAGAAGGGGGACAGGCTGGGAACTCCACTCTTGGGCCGGGAGAACTGGTGAAGGATGATGGCATCTTTGGAGTTCAGCTCCTGCTCCTTCCTGTGAGGCACAGATGGCTGGGGGTCAGTGTGAGACTCACGCTGGCCTTGTGTATTTACAGGCTAAATGTCTTGGGAGCACTGAAGAATGTCCTCAAGGGTGCTTTACTGTAGATGATTAATAGTGATTAGTGATTAGTGAATAGTTGTGTCGCCTCTACTGTGATGTGCACCTCAGCTAGGACCACAACAAAACAAAAAGCAAAACAAAACAAAACAAAACAAAATCGCAGCAATCCCGTCATCTCAAGTAAGTTTAAGAGTCTGTGAATGCAGGCAACTGAACAAATCAATGCTATTTTTAACTTTCAATGTGCAATGTACAAGAAATTCAGATGTGGTCCTTTTTGCTAAGGCCTGAAATTCGTAACTTCTCCACTCCAAAACGCATATGATGACCAAATCGCCTGGTCTGTTTAGTTCAGGTATAGTGTAGTGCAAATGTGACTCTCTATATCCTTCTATTTCACCATCAGCTGTACATAAACTCATTTTCCTTTTTAACTGGCATCTCCTGGGACAACCTGAAAGCGCTGAAGTGCGTGAGTGCCTGGCGCACAGATGGGAGCTGTTCGCTTCGGAAGGGTGCTGAAAAATATGTTCAAACTCGCGTCATGGAACATTTTCTGCCATGTTTGCTGAAGTCTGTTGTTATGTGAACCGGCTGAACTCAGATTGCCTTCAAACAAACCTTAAAACGGCATTGATACACCGACATTTGTCAAACAGTCATGATGAAATTGAATATAAACTGAATTTCAAGGTTGCTTCACAAGAGAAAACCATGAGAGTCTATCGTAGACTAGGTTAACGACTATTGCATTATAACCTTTTACATGACCTTTACATCTATATGTATTTTCTGACATTTAGTATGGGATGTGGATTACGGCAAATTTCATATCACTGTAGGTGTCCCAAGATGTCTCTGTGTGTAGGTCTAGGCTATCTGTCCGCTGCGTGTGGGACTTGCTATTCTCTCCTAAATGCAAAGGCATAACATTTCAACTCAAGCCTTATATTTCTTCTTTCGATAGCCTACTGACCACGGCTGTGCATTTAATGACCATCTGTGCTCTCACGTGAGAGGTCGATAGAGGTCATTCTGACACAACTGCAGTATTTCCTCCGGGACCGCTCTCGACAATAACACGAGTAGACATCTTTGGCACAAAATGCCCCCGTAGCACTGTTGTCCTTGAATCATTCGGTGCCAGAAATAGGCTCTTTGGACAGCTTACTCGAATGTACCAAACGCGCTATTGTTATTTTGCACCCAGCCGTGGATAGAGCACAGTTTCCAAACTGACTAGAGTCGTGCCCATCCTTTTGAAGACGAGCAGTCTACAACAACCGAAAAGGCTGGGCAATTCCGCTCGTGCGAGTCATTAGGGAAACACGGACTCTGCTTCAAACGGGCAGTTGCATCACGTTTACTCGACTCACAGACTCACGAGCGCTATTCTCAACGTTTTTTCCCCCTGCTCATCCCCCCCCCCCCCCCCCTCTCGCCAAACCCCCACCGCACCCAGCTCCCTCAGATGGCAAAATTACACAATATACATCACGAATAACAGAATTCTCACGTAGGTCGGTATTTAACGCATAACCAAATTCCCAAAACATTATTCACACGGAGTCAGCTGTGAGTCGTGATCTTCTTCTGCCAGGCAGAATGTGTTTGGTACCTAATAGCCAGCAGCTCGTGCAGCAGATAGGCAGCGGCAGCAAGGAGAGCGCCCCCGGTCAGATAAAGCGTTTTCCTCCACCAGGAATCCGAGCCCAGCGCCGACATGATCCCTGCGTAGTCCTGCAAGGGGTAGGCGATGATGTACCCATATAATGAATACTGCTCATCCGAGCCGCACAGGCCGAAGGAGAAGCTCTGATTCCGGCCGAAGTCAACCACACAGGAGGGAGACCAGGCGAACCCTATTCTCCAGTACATTCTTCTTTCTGCGTCTCCTTTTTCCGCCCTTTGGCCCTTTCAGGCTTCAGCAAGGGAGGCTTCATGGGTGCTAGTGGTGCACGGCGAGGGCCGGATCGGGACTGGGGAGCTCGGGGGTAGCGGGCATCTCGCCTGGCTGTCGTCCCCGCGTCGGGGTCGGCATCCTCCGCAGCCGAACACCGCTGCTGTCTGAATGAGGAGTGACGTCACGAGGAGTGTATCGCTCAGCACTCACCCCCACCTCACGGACACACACACATACAAGTTACAATCTCTATCGCCGCTTACCCTTGAAAAATCACTCATCACACTCCAGCACCTCAACTAATCAGCGCTTAGTCCATTAGAGAACCAATACCCCACCTAGCGCTCCCGTTTACAGGGCGCTTTCATCTCTGGATATTGCGTAACAGCTTCGTTCCTATTGCAAAAGTAAACAAATGGTCGACGATGCACTTACAGCAGGTGTCGCTATGCTGCAGTTTAATGATGTTCAGAGCCCAAGTCACATTCCTAGTCGTCAGGGACATTTGCTGAAGTAACCGCCGCCGACATAAAGACGCTTGTGAAACACAATATTTGTACCACAATGGTTGATTTTTTTTATTAGACATCGCTCAACTTAGCCCAACTTTCAAGTAACAACAAAAGCGTCGTTGGTGATAAAAGCGCGGATCCGGGTGAGTTCGAATATTGACCACTTATAAAAAACGTTCACCCTAGGGGAGGTTAAATGCAGTGAGAGATGCAGTCCGCGATTCTAATCCCGTACACTTTTTGTCAAATTCAGCGAGTTGCTCCTCTAGCTGTCCGTTCAGTGTTTGCTGTCAGAAAACTCCAGCGTTCGTACACAGCCTTGGCTCTGTAGAAGGGAAACAAATATAGTGGCTCGGACCGAGCCATAATCCATCCCAGCCAATCACCACAGGTGCTTCAGGAGTACGGAAGGGAGGGATGTAATTTGATTGGCTGTTGAGCTAAATAATTAACAACCTTGTGCGAAAACGATTCTCGAGCTGCATCTTAAAGAAAACAAAATGGGATAATAAAACATGTACTCCTTTAAGAGCATAAAACAAAACCAACGAAGGGCAGTTTTTACTAATATATCAGACATCAAACCAGAATGCATGAAAACGTATGTAAGTACGTAAACTAATGTAGATCAACAAAAGTGACCAGGTGGTATTTTGGTTTGTCCTCAAATCCTCAGAATCTCTCCAGTGCATTCCCAAACACACATACTGAGACATATCAGAGCGGGGGAAAAAAGACATGCAACGGCAGAAATGAAGACGAATCTCTAAATACAACAGTCAAATTTACTTTGCAATAAGAAAGGGAGCAGACTATGGGCCTGTATGATGATGTTTTCAACATGCCTGCCATAGCTGGTCATCTCATATAGTTGAGGCCCTATAGTGTCAGTGGTAAACAGTGGCTAGAACTGTAGATAAGGCCCATGTCTCAGTCTCTCTCACTCACATATGCACACATACACACACATTTTTACTGATCTGAGAACAGGAATGAATGTCACATCAGCTCAACCACCAAGTCACCATCACACCACAATAAAACTGCTTAAAAATCACCCAAACTACTACAGTACATCAATACCAGCATAAAATAGAGGTTAATGTGTTTGGGCTGATCAGTGATTGATATATATATATTTATGTATATATATATTTTTTATTCCACGCTAAATTACATTAAACGGAAATAAAAAAAAAGAAAGGGCACAACATAGGGATGGTTCATCAAGGGGACTGGGTCAGATGATGAAACAGAACTGAAGACATTTCACACAAACCCTGCCAATGAACACCTATGACCCCTCAACCATACATTACAAAACAGTGTCCAGTAACTTTAAGGCTCTGCTTCCTCATGGCTTTGACGTTTTCATTCAAAGAGCCAATCAGACTGCTGTTACACACAGCCTGCCAGCCAGCCAGCCAATCAGACTGCTGTTACAGACAGCCTGCCAGCCAATCAGACTGCTGTTACAGACAGCCTGCCAGCCAACTGGTGGTGTGCGTGTCCATTTAGAAGAAACACAAAAGGAAAAGGACTGCTCTACTCCCTGAGGGATGAAAACACTCCATAGGGCGACACACACACACACACACACACACACACACACACACACACACACACACACACACACACACACACACACACACACACACACACACACACACACACACACACACACACACACAATAATGATCAAGTTTTCTTTGTTCCCACTGAACTCCCACTAAAACAGGTGCTCTGTGGGATTATTCAAGGAAGTCAGGATCATCAACTTTCTCTTACACCCCCCTCCCTCCACAAGCATAACTACCACTTCCACACTCCATCACCCCAATCCCAATCCAAGGCTTTAACCCCCCCAACATAGTCTGGTCTGCTGTCCCCCCTCCCTTAAGGTCACATGATCATCAGAGGACAGGTACAATATGAGTCTGTTTCTCTGCTTCTGTTCCTCTGATAGGTTGAGGGGTCATGTTCCCCCTCAGACTGTGCATAGGGGGCGGGGCAGAGAGGGGGGGGGGGTGCTGATTGGATGGCTCTTGGGTGCTTTGCTGGCAGTAACTCTATGATTGGCCGTAGTTGTTCTGGTTGCCATTGGAACTCTGGTCGTCGCTGGAAGGGAAGACACAAAAGAGGCAAATTAGTGAAATCCCGTTTCAAAGAAATATATTAACGCAAAAGAAATGAAGTGGAATACACGGTTTCATCCATCTTGAAACAGCTGTGTTTCAGAGATGGGCAGAGTCAGAGACGGTACTCTCCAGAGTCCATTGCTATGCTAAACTACTCCCTATTGATCTGCCCTCAGCGCACAGAAAATAAAGTGCTTATCAAATCAGGCAGCTGAATTCCTTCAGAAATTCACCCAGCAGACAGAAACATAAATATCATTATTATATGACTGCTTATCTCCTCAAATCTGCTCTCCACTACATTAACACAGTATATGCACATCATTAATTTATATTGGATGATGAGGACTAAAGTAAAACACTAAAGATACAGTATTGGTAATAACTGCCCTTCAGTGTACCTCTTAGCACTAGGATGCTAACATCTACACTCTACTAGGACTCAAAAGAGCTAGACTGTGGCCTCCCAGTTGAATCCTTGGTGAGAGGAAGATTGAAACACTCCCTCTGTGGACTTGCTAGTGGCTGTAGTTGAGAGGGCTTAAACAGGTTACCTGTTGGGTGATTGAAACACGCTCTCTGTGGGTTTGCTAGTGGCTGTAGTTGAGAGGGCTTCACACAGGTTACCTGTTGGGTGATTGAAACACGCTCTCTGTGGGTTTGCTAGTGGCTGTAGTTGAGAGGGCTTCACACAGGTTACCTGTTGGGTGATTGAAACACGCTCTCTGTGGGTTTGCTAGTGGCTGTAGTTGAGAGGGCTTCACACAGGTTACCTGTTGGGTGATTGAAACACGCTCTCTGTGGGTTTGCTAGTGGCTGTAGTTGAGAGGGCTTCACACAGGTTACCTGTTAGGTGGAGGCTTGGGCTTGGGCATCTTGTTGAGCACGGCAGCCATTTCCTTCCGGTCGTCAAAGTTCTTCCACTGGTCGTAGAGCTTCAGGATGACTCGAATGATCTCCAGGATCTGCACACGCGCACAAACACATGTAGCATGTCACAACTCTCACAGCACGACAAGCAACAGATGGGATATTCTGGAGGCAGATCTGCTTTAAGCAGGGTGGGTGAATTAGATGCAGCATCACTGCAACACTAACAGTGTTATGAGTGTGTGGGTGTGCATACGTTTGTGGATGATTCATATGCAAGTGTGTGTAGATGAATATCATCATGCTGTTTTTACAACTGCATCTTCCATTCAACTTACTCCCAATACTTTTAAATGTCAATGCGGTTAGATTAAAGTTGAATTATTCACTGAAGTTCAATTGTGGCTTTACTTTGATTATATCTATTTATAGATATTTTCTTATACATATATATACACACACACACACTCACTTTCTCCATGTCCACAGACAGCTCAGCAAACCACTGCCTGGCATCCTTCTGTTGGACCACACACGCCACGTGCAGACAGGCTGGAGGAGGAAAGCAGGGGGGGGAAGATATTTAACGTGACACCCAGACCGACTGGATAACAATGATCAAAACAAGAGGATATATGCGATCTACATATAGAGAGTGTTATTGCTGAATACAAGGGGGGCAGAAATTACCCAGAGCGATCATGAAGGGAGGGTACAGCAGGCAGAGGTCTGTTCTGTACGTGTCGTTTACTATCCTCCTGCAAGGAGATGCATACATTACATACATTATGTAACATTCAAAAACCATACACTCACCATCATTCAGAGAGGGAAGGCTGCACAAACACAGTGCTGGCAAATACATTTGTAGAAGACTGGCATTAGGCGCACACACACACACACACACACACACTCTATGGCTCTCTATCTGATGTGCACACACCAGGCGAGAGGTAGCAGCATGTCCTCCTGCCCCATGTCTTGAACATACTGCAGCAGGGGTCTGTACGGGTGGTAGACAATCAGACAACAGTCCTGTAAAAGATAGAAGAAAAGAATGACTGACTCCCTCCATCAATCAAATCAATCTTCAGAATTAGGTCCACCAGGACACACATGGTGCCAAGGTCAGAGGTCAGAGGTCAGGGCAGAGAATGTCTTCATGAATTCTCTCCTGACTGTCATAGTAGAGCAACTGCACGAGACAATGCCTCTTTAGATCACACTGCATTTTAATATCAAGCCAAACGTTCTTACCATGAGCTCCAACAAGTAGAACTCACACTCCAGTATCTGTAGATAGACGAAGAGGAAGGGATGACGACAGGCAGAGAGACAGGACACACAAGGGGGAGAGACAGAAACAAGTTATGCTACAACCCAAGCTCTCAGCAAAGCGGTAGCGATATGAAGGATTGCCTAGCGTGCCTCAGCGTGTTGCTGAGCGGATGTGCTATCGCCGCTAATCACTTCACAGTGCTTACAGTATATCAATACATGTTCCACAAGCCCTTTGGACAGGTGGAACGCGAGCAATGGCTGCCTCGCCCATCAACCATCGCCTGGATACCAGAATAAATAACTTTGCTTGGGCGATAGCAGACCACTTGGCAGTGGCATGAGAAGACGGAGTGGGTGGGGTAGGGGTGGGGGTGGGGGGGTGCCAGGCTAGTGGCGCACACCCACACGCCTCTGCCAGTTCTGGCAGGTGGGTGGCAACACATTGGGCGGAATGTGACGCCACGGGCAGCCTGAGGTGGCCCCCCTCCAAAAGCTCCCAGAGCCAGCATGACTAATGGAGCTGTGCTGAGGAGGGGAGGCCATCAGGAACGGCCATGCACATGCACGCACACGCTAATATGGACACACTTGATATTTGTGAAGGCACACACACAGGCAAAGAGATAACAAAAGCACAATCTAGCAGACTCGCATAGAAGCATGAACTTAAACCTACTTAGAGGTTTACACACACACACACACACACACACACACACACACACACACATACATACACACTTGCAGAAACTAAACAAGGCACACATTCAAAAGCAGTCTGGTTTTATTCAGCCATCCTGTGTCTCTATTCACAAATCTATTGCAAGTCGTGGATATTCGATGGATTTAAATGCTAGATTACAGTCAAGGTAAATGATTGTGTGCCAACTGGGGCAATCCAAACGCTTTTTACTTACGTGGTTCATTCTGTAAGGGAACTCTTTGGGGAAGGCATAGGAGAAGCGTGTTTTCACTGCAAAACATCAGGAGACACACGCACAAAAGTAGTTTAGTTTCACAGTGACTTACCCATGAGTTCAAACTGTACCATTGGCATGTTGAGCTGATGTTCACTCGGACTCAATGTGTTACATTACCTACAATTTTCTATTTTCTTTGCACATGGCACATACTCTTACTCATAATACTGTGAACTTTTGCACATCCCATGGTTCATATTTTGCAAAATCTGTACAGCTCTTTCATTTCCACTTTAACATATTCTGTATATATTTATTTTATATATTTTTTTCTATGTTTCTTGAGTTGTAGGGCTTACTATGTTTATTGTTATGCACCAAAATGCCAAAGAAAATTCCTTGTATGTGTGAACTTACTTGCCAATAAAAATTATTCTGATTCTTATTCTTTATCAAGCATTTCCTGAGTGCTTGATGATGAAATCTATCACCAGCAAGATTCTACTGTGTTTGGAGTTAATAGTCACTTACACACAGAGGTGGCTGCAGAGATGAGCCTGGTGTTGGACACCACACCGAATTCCTTAACAAGTAAGAAGGCAGGAGAGTGTGTGAGGAAAAACAAGAAATAAAACAATAAAAAGTAAGTAAGGAGAATTCTGTACTGAATTACATGAAAACACCAGAGGCTGAGAATAGCTACCTCAACTTTTGATGCAAGGAACACACAGGTAGGAGCCATGAGCACAGGGTCAATGCTCTTAAGAGAGTACCTGCAGAGACAGGAGTCAAAGGTCAAAGACTGGTGTCACAACAACGCCTGTAAAAAGGAAGGAGAGTACGGCATCGTGCCCCACCGTTATGTAGAAATGAAGCCAGTATTCGTCAAAATGAGAGCCGCCATACGCAAGATTCTGCACAGTTAGTGCTTTTTAAAAAGACATAACATAATATTGGTCAGGTCTGCCCAGATTTAGTTAAATCTACTCCATGTTGTGGTTCATTCTGGTCGCTTCACATTTGTAATGAGCTTACGATGTCCATGCTTTTTACAGTAATTTGTTTCAACCAATCCATATACCAGCAACACCCTCCCACCATGTCAACCACAGTAGCTCACCTGGCATAAAAGCGCTTGAAGTAAACAGTTGCCGTGGCAATGACCTGCTGTCGGAGCTTCAGGTGTTCGCCGAGGGCCTGAATGACTGAAATAAACAGGGAGAAAAATCAAACCCCTAATGTTCATGAGCCAATAGCCCCTCTGGGTTCACACGGAGTGAAGACAGTCCACTGACAGACCTCTGCACACCTGTGGTCTAGGGATGGGTACACATAAAAGCCCACAAGGCTTCATAAGGTCAAGTGATTTTGCACACCACGCTTGCTGTAAGATTTTATTGTATATACACCACTTAATTCCTAGACCCCACAAGGTCAATTGTAAAGTGCAAGTTGATGGCGTGCCGCATAGCTGCTCTTGTCAGAGTGTCCTGCCTAAATCTGAATTTTTTTTATCAGTGGATTTCAGAAGATAAGAGCATGTAAAGGACAGAGTTTCATTACAACTGGGCTTGGAAATGATCAATTACTGACATAGACGTATTTTCCTAAACAGCTTGAAGATGCTAACTACCATTAGCAAAGAAGATCTGCAACTTCCAGTACTCCTCCTCCGTCAGGAACTTCAGGTCCTTTTGTCGCTCCTTTATCAGGTCTTGTTTGTCCAAGACCCACTGCAAGCTTACAAACCACCAAACAACAGGATTACAACTCACTCAAGCAAAATCACAGCACAAGCCTAACTGTAGAGTGATATTAACAGATGACAGCGCCATCAGACCTTTGTAAGAGGGGCCATCTCTCGTGATTCGGACACATGTTAGACACAGGGCACATTTAGCATAATTGAATGGGTTCTTCGTGTAAGATGAGTGAGGTATTGTTCTGTATAACAATGTATCGGAGTATTTCAAGTGTGTGTAGGCCTAAGGCTACCATGTTTAAATAATGAAACTGACTCACTTTTACTGCAAAGCACCAAACTGGTGCTAAAAATCTGCTAAAAATCAACGGAGTGGACCTGAAAGGCCGACGTTAACATTATCGCTACTGTGGCTGCAGTAGTCAGCTAACGGTAGGTGACTTATCGATAACGTTAGCTCAAAACATTAGCTGGCCATCTAATCATTGTGCTTGTTAGCTTTTACAAGAGTGTCGTTATAATATTCCAAGATCTATTAATTATACTGCTACTCACAGAGTTCAATATTTTATAAGCAAGGACGAAGGGAGATAACGTTTTGAATGAGTAATACTGTTCAAGTACTACAGCTAGCTAGCTAGCTTTTCAGCTGCTAACAACGCCGCGGCTCAATAACAAAGCCAAATCTTCCTGAATAAAATATTAAATATATTGTGCATTTATAAAATACTTACTAATGCGAACTCTGCCAGAAGTTCCCTGCCATCACGTTCAAAGTGAGGTAGAAAATCTAACTTGGACAAAGTTTTACAGACGAAACAACAACGGCTAGTATTTGGAATTTGTTACAAACACTTCTGAGTCGAGATGAGTCCCCATCAAATACCTCCGGTAGCTACGTGTCCCTCACCTGATATTAGTTCCGTAGTGTGTGGCGGGGGGCTACTGCATCCATTGAGGGGCCAATCCTCAGTTTCAAGTTGGGGTCCTAATTCGTTTTACTCGTATGCTTACTTTTCACAAAAGGAAGGTAAAGAAATAGCATGGTGTTTTAATTTGAGTTTATAATGTGGATGAAGTCAACAGTTAAGATCATGTCTGCTGGTTAAGTCAGAGAAGGAAGGCCAACATGACAATCATTAACCGATTTGGTTTATGACTGTCTACGCTTGCCTCTCCGCCGACACTTCGGCATATAATGCCCTTTGCTTGAATACATTGTTCTGTCAACCTTGAGTTGCCATTTTGCGCATAAATTCGTTATGGTAGGTTCGTTTTTGGAGATCTGGTAATTGGTTTACATATGAAAACTCAGATTTATGTTTTAGAATAACTTTCCCGCAAATCCACATACCATATCTATGCAGGAATCAGAATAGCATGAAACTGTAGAGGGATTTGTAAGACATGAGTCTGCACGGACCACGCCCGAGCAGATGTTTAATACTGACTCAAGCAAGCAATCGTTACATTCTTTCAAAGGCGAAAGTATGTCCAGTTAGCTGCAATTTTGTATGATCCCTCTAAAACTATGACGCATATATATCAAATGGAGATGTCCCAATGAGCCAGTCACAGTTTACTTTCTAGGTGATGGCATGCCTTACTAAAGGAGGAATGGGTAACTCTTTGGTCCTCAGGTAGCTTAAGTCACGCCATTCTGCGCACGGTGTAAAACGTGTTTTAAAAGTAAAGTGTAAAAGTATTGTCTTCTGCCTGAATATCCTCTCCATATTCAGTCAGGCACACTGATGTGATACACACGCTAATGAGCCCACCACTTGTCCCCATAGCTTGTTAATTACACCTTTTTACCCCACTATTTTTAAACCTCTTCGCGGGTGTCTGCTAGATTACTGACCGGGCACTTTCGCTCTCATGCTGGATTGAGGTACGAGATTCCTCCACGCTAGCGCACACGGTAGGATGGGCCAAATCACTGCAACTGTATAAAAAGGGCCTTTGGACGGAGAGAGGCAGTGTGTCATCCACGAACAGCATCGTCTCATCCACAGACAGCATCGCAAAATAAGAAAAAACAACCCCGCGGAGTTATCATGAGTCGAAGCCCAGAAAGGATGTCCTCCTACCGTCGCCACTTCGAGGGCGCTCTATCTGCCTCTTCCTCTCTCCAGGTGCGCGTGTCTAGCCCGTCTCCAACGCGCCGGGACAACCGTACTCGCTCCGCCAGCTTCAACCGCAGCGGCACCATGGGACGGAGAGCGGTGTCCGGCTCCCGCCGAGCCCACATGACCGGGTAGGCCTCTATAAACTCTTGAGTTCACTTACAGGATAACCTAATACAATACCAAAATCACAAACGCAACTCACTGAGTGCCTCCATGAGCAATGCATACAACCTATAACCATATAACCATAGCTAACCATAGATGTTATGTATTCTTAAATACCCTATAAAACATAGGCTTTCGAGCTAAATGACTGATGAAATATGGTAATACTCATGTAATATGACTGTTTGCTTTGTCAGTGGTGCCAGCATGGGTACACTTTGTGTTGGCATGGGACTTATGGATCTGGATACCGCGGTTGCTGATAACCAGGCCTTCCTGAGCACCCGCACCAGCGAGAGGCAGGAGATGATCACCCTCAATGACCGTCTGGCTAAATATATTGAGAAGGTAAGACCTTCTTTTCTTTCAGCCTTTCCCCTCTTTTCCCCTAACCGCTCTCCCGTCTTCATCTGTCATCTTTATCCTAATCCTGTGATGTGTGTGTGCGTGTGTGTGTGTGTGTGTGTGTGTGTGTGTGTGGGGGATAGGTGCGCACCCTGGAGTCCCAGAACAAGCTGCTGGAGGCAGAGATCGACGCTCTGCAGAACCGCTACACCAAGCCCTCAGGCCTGCGCATGCTGTACGAGGAGCAGCTCCGTGAGATGAAGAGGGTGGCCGACCAGATGAGGGCTCAGAGGGTGAGTAGGACAGACAGGTGGGGGGGGGGGGGGGGGGGGGGGGGGGGGGGGGGGGGCAAATGAGTGTGTAGTAGTGGTGTGATGATGAGGTGTGGTGTGTTAAGGGGGCAGAGGAGGCAAGTTTGGATGTGGATGGTTGTGAGACCACACCCCATCAAGTTCAAGCTCAGCTAATGACAGCTCTTCTCTTCCTCTCCTCTCGTCCTCTCTTGTCTTTCTCTACTCCTGCCTGTAGGATCTATCTTTTGCTGCTAAGGATGCCATGGCTGGTCAGTTGGAGATGTTTAGGGTCAAGTACGAAGAGGCTGTGGAGGCCAGGAAGAAGGCTGAGATGGATATTGAAGCATTCCGTCCGGTACGGCCCACGCTGTCAGCTTATTTCATCTACATTTGAGTTCACTTTTGTCTTTACATTCATATTTGCTCTTCAAACAAACACACGACTTCCCAAGTACATGAATGCATGGAATGTGCATATGTATGAGTGTATGCAGAGCTAGCGCTCAAGGCTAAGCCTACAGGACCCACTCAGTTCCTGTTTGTTGCCTCAGTGTCGCTCACCTCAGGCTTCCAGAAAGTTCCATGTCTTCTTGTGTCTAACTATAGCTATGGCTGTCTGTGGTTCCTAACTGCTCACCGGTGGTCCCCTCGGAGTTTTCAGTTATTTTTCTCTTCTCAGGATGTTGATGCTGCGACAGCTGGCCGCATTGCCCTGGAGAAACAGCTGGACAACCTGCAGCGTGACCTGGAGTTCATACAGAGGGTCCACAAGCAGGTACCGTGCACACACACGCACACACACTCACACACACTCACACAGCAGAGTTTGAGGGCTACAGCATAGTATCTCGTTTCTTTAAATAAAGACAGGTATTAGACTATATGGGTGTCTCAATTTTCGCACCATGGTGATCGGGGGGACAATTTTGTTCTCATTGGCAAAAGGGGGCCTGCCTTGAATAGTTCGGGAACCACTGACCTAAGCCGTTTGTGACAATACCATAGGGTTGTTGTTGTTGTTGACGTGTAATATCTGCTGTCCTTAGGAAATCGAAGAGCTGATGGCTCAGATCTACAGTGGCATGTCTACAGTGGACGTGGCGTATTCACTGCCTGACCTAGGGTCTGCGCTCAAGGACATCCAAGCACAGTACGACAGCATCGCTGCCAAGAACCTACAGGTAGTCTGCTCCCATCACGCTGAGGCCTGTGTTCAGGGAATTATGAAACTCTTAGAAATGACAATCACAGTTTAACATGGAGATCAGCTTTTAAACATTCAAATCTAGCCAAAAATGAACTAAACTTACATTTTTACTTTGTAAACGTGGTCTAAATGTAATAATTTAAGTAGTTTGCGAGGTCAGGATTACATCTATTATTTGACTGTGTTTTGGCAGGAAATGGACGCTTGGTACAAGGACAAATTCCAGGACATGAATAGTTCGACATCGAGGCATGTGCAATCAGTGCGGGGCGTGAGACAGGAGATCACAGGGGTTAAGAAAGATGTGAGTGATGGCTCTAATTATTATCAGTTTGTCTCATCATTAACAGGAGCAATACCACTTCATGCGGTTCATCTGTTTGTCACTCAGTCAGGCTTTGTGAGAATATGTGTGTGTGTGTGTTTGTGTTTGTAGATTCAGAACAAGGAGCGTGAACTAGAGGCTTTGAAAACTAGAAATGAGGCGCTGGAAGCTCAGATCCGTGAGGCCCAGCTACGCCACAAGAAGGAGGAAGAGGACCTCCTTGTGAGTTCTCCCCTTTCGTCACCACCATCATCATCATCACCATCATCATCATCAATACTGCTAGTAACTGTTCCCAAACTGTTCCCAGGGCCAGCTCAGCCATCTAACACTGACTGATCCTTTGTTTGTCCACAGGCCAAAATCGAGGCTCTGAAGCTGGAGCTGCGGTCCATCAAGACCAAGATTGCCACAATGCTGAAAGAGTACCAGGACCTCCTCAACATCAAGATGGCCTTAGAAATTGAGATCACCACCTACAGGTGAGATCTCTCCTCGTGTTATTTCCTCTGATCAGCCCAGTGGCAGACGTACAAGAGACAGCCAAAATAATAGACTTAATAGGAGTTTGGGAAATGCTCACAAGACACAGTTCACGTGTCCATGTGTCTATTCACTGCGACGTTTGACAGCCTGTTACCTACTGATGACCTGCAGTCAGCGTAAGGCATGGCCACCTCACACTGCTCCCGAGTACAGGCATGGGTGCCAAACTCATACTTCGTGTTCTGTTTTTTGTTTTGCAGGAAGTTGATTGAAGGTGAGGACAGTCGTCTGAACACCATGGTGCGTGGCATGTCTCTCATGAGCAGTGGCATGAGTGGCAGTATGGGTGCTGGCATGGGTGGCAGTGGGATGAGTGGTGGTGTCATGAATGGCAGTGCTATGAGTGCAGCTATGGGCACCATGAGTGCCAGTGGTAAAAGTGCCAGTGCCATGAGTGCTAGCATGGGCGCTGGCATGGGCACTAATGTGGCGGGGGGCATGGGGGCCAGTATGAGTGCTGCCATGAGCGCCTCAGCGGCCGGCTTCAGCTCCAACGGGGGCGGCTCTGCCATGGAGATGGCTTCCAAGACCATGTCCTCGTCCAATGGGAAGTCCACGATGGTGTCCTCGTCCAATGGGATGTCTAAGACCGTGTCGTCCTCCGGTGGGTTGATGTCGATGTCAGCCAGCTCAGAGTTCTCCGAGGAGCAGGCGGTGGAGATGACGGAGAGGAAGACCGTTCTGATCAGGTAAACTCACGTTTATCTGAAGCCTGTGTGTTTGTTTCACAGATGTTAAATCTTCACACACACACATACACACACACAAACATATACTCTGTGAGTGTGAGGAAGACATTTAACCCGTCTTTGTTTGCCTATAGAACAGTTAGGACTGATGAGGACGTGCTACAGAGTGACACACAGGAACGCACCTTTAAAATCTCCGGAGCAGCTGACGACCTGTAGGAAGAGGCGCCACCCCAGAGACCCCTCACCATCCTCATCCTCACCTCCCGTCCTCCAACCAAATGAACCTTTAACCTTTAACCTTTCTCCATGGTGCTCTATCCCCTACGTGTCCTTCCTCGGTGTCTGTTGGTGCGCCCCCTGCTGTACCTAACCTGTAAACCTGCTTCATGTCCCTGTGGGTCCTCTGTTCCTATGACAAGAAAATAAAAAAAACAGTAAACGATTCTCGAGTCTCGAGTCCTGTTTGGTTCAAATAATCCATCTTTCTGAAAAGAACTAGAAGTTGCTTTTAGAGGGATGTGAAACAAGAGTATAGGTGTTCTCATATGTGCAGGGTCACATCTACTTATATACAAGCACATTAAACAGCACCCACATAGTAACTACAGAACCTTAACAACCACACTGCATTATATCAAAACTACAGAACACATCCTGACCAACTCATCAACTGCCTATCATCCAGCTAAGTACTATAAGTTAGTGCAACTCGTCTGACATACTTATTGCACTGAAAGAACACAGTCAAACACTGACCATTGAGTGGCTAGAGAGTCTGTGTGAAAGTTTATAGCAAATGAAAAAAAGCTGTCACAAATCGACACATAAATGTCTTTGTAGTCAATAACAAAAGGAGCAGCTTTGAGTCCTTAGAAAAACACTCCTGTTGCACCCTTAAGCAGACATGGATCCGTCTTTCATTTGTCAACTTTATTCTTTTTAGTTCTTCGTTGGGGTTTTCACAAAGCATTCATAAAAATACCGGGGCGAGCGATCATTGATGAAGTCACATCACCTCTGAACCCCGACCTCTAGACATCCCACATCAATCAGAACCATATCCAGGATATAAACAAAACCAAAACACAATAGAAACACAATATATCTCCTCCAGACTGCCCAGATCTACTTCAGCCTACCTCGATGTAAATTATAACCATGCAAACTATCAAATACATCTAGGTCGCAACACTCCCATGACCCCAATATATTCTGCACTCATCTGGAGCATTTCAACTATGGGGTGAAACCCACGGCAAACCTAGGACTTGTTTTGTTTCCAGTGCTGAGGCTGAACCATGGCAGTGGCCCAAACGGGAGCAGTTCAGGCCCTGAGCTCTCTAAAGCGCCTTGAGACCATTGTATTGTTTTGGTGCTATATGAATCAACCTGAATTAAATTGAACTAATTAGGGATGAACTAATGACTTTTGGAATGGAATACAATGCAACTATCAAACCGCAGAAATTTAAAAACAGACGGGTGGCACTAGTTTAGGTTGCCTAGCAATGGAAATGACTTGGCTTGTATTTGTATAGAGAAACTATCTACGGATAAATCAAAACAAGGACATTGTTTCCAACAGTTTCATGACATGTTTAAAGTCGTTTGAACTTATTTTATGTGTACTCGCATGACACTGTTTAGAAGTCTCTTGCATTGATGTTCTCTGTTTGTGAATGTCCCTGATGTTACAGCCCCTAATGGAACAGAAGACCAGGGCTAGTCACCGGCGCTTAGGCCTGAGGAGAAGCATGGGGCTGGCCTGAGGAGAAGCATGGGGCTGGCCTGAGGAGAAGCATGGGGCTGGCCTGAGGAGAAGCATGGGGCTGGCCTGAGGAGAAGCATGGGGCTGGCCTGAGGAGAAGCATGGGGCTGGCCCCGGTGTTAAATTGGCCATTGACTCTCACCGTGCCGTGCCCATTGTTTTCAAGTTTCAAGTCTTTTATTGTCAGATGCACAGAATAACACAGAGTCAGACTGGGCACTGAAATTCTTAAGACAAGACAACGCACAGCAACCTAATAAACTATAACATAATATAACATAACATAAAATATAAGTACTCTGGACATCAATTACACATATGATACAAATATAATAAAACTACTAAATATACAAAATAAATATACAATTCAGTATGCTAAACATATAATACGCATATAATAACCTATACTAACCTAATAAACCTATACTAACCTAAAGAAAAATCAACTGTGGGAGTAACAGGTAGTGCAATATTACCGGTAGTGCAAACAGTAGTTGAAAGTGACAGTGTGTAAAGTGGCGAGTGAGGAAGTGACGGGAGTGTATCATTGTCCATTTAGAAGCCGGATGGGCCTTGGAAAGAAACTGTTCTCCAGTCTCCGGGTACGAGACCGAATGCTACGCCTACCAGAAGGCAGCGGAGTAAAAAGTCTGAAGGATGGGTGGTAGCAGTCTTTTAGAATCCTGCCAGCTTTTCTGAGGCATCGTGTATGGTAGGTGTTCTGCAGGGCTGGGAGCTCCCTGCCGATGATGAACTCAGCAGTCCTGACCACACTGCGTAGGACCTTGCGGTCTTTGGCTGTGCAGCTCCCATACCACACTGTGATGCAACCAGTCAGGATGCTCTCTATTGTGCATCTATAGAAGTAAGTGAGGATGACTGAATCCATGCCAAACTTTTTCAGTCTCCTCAGGAAGAAGAGGCGTTTTCGGGCCGCTTTGACCACCTTGTCCGTGTGAGCACACCAGGTGAGATCATTGCTGATGTTCACCCAGAGGAACCTGAAGCAGCTGACCTTTTCCACTTCGGATCCGTTGATGTGTAGGGGTGCATGCTCCTCCTCCTGCTGCCTCCTATGCTGATGTTGAGAGAGAGGTTATTATCCTGACACCATGTTGTCAGGGTATCAATTTTTGCACACCACATCTTGCTGTATGTGCCAGGGCCGACTTCGGGAATCAAACCCTGGCCGCTGGTTTTCTGGTCCAGTGACTAACTCACTGAGCCAAGGAGGAGGTAGTAGGACCCAAACGCAGGATGTTTGGAAATCGTTTTTAATTTCTCTTTCAAGAAAAAGATACTCCAAAAAACACACAGAAGATAACAGTGAAATCCAAAGCGTCCAAAGGCAAAGCTCAGAAGGTATCAAAACAGAGGGCAAAAACAGAGAAGTTGGTTTTAACAAAACACGAGGCTAGGAATTACAAGAGACTTACAAAAACACATGAGGACTGTGACTGGCGAGACTAGGGAACTTGGAAACTCGAGAACATAGAACTAGAAACACCAGAAAACAATACGACAAAGACACAGTAAAGAACACAAAAAACAACCAGGTATAAAAACTACACTTAATTGGTCATGTGACCCAATTGACGAGCAGATAGAAGGTCCCAAATCATCACAGTATGATTTTATTTTACTGTATATACACCACTTCATTCCTAGACCCCACAAGGTAAATTGTAAAGTGCAAGTTGATGGCATGCCTCGTAGTTGCTCTTGTCAAAGTGTCGTGCCTAAATCTGAAATTTTAATCAGTGGATTTTGGAAGATATGTAAAGGATAGAGGTTCATCAAAAAGGAGCTTGGAAGTGATCAATTACTGACATAACTAATTTCCTAAACAGCTTGTGGATGGCTGCTAGCTACCATTAGCGAAGAAGATCTGCAACTTCCAGTACTCCTCCTCCGTCAGGAACTCCAGGTCCTTTTGTCGCTCCTTCGTGAGGTCTTGCTTGTCCAAGACCCACTGCAAGATAACAGACCACCAACAATTGGATTACAACTCACTTAAGCAAAATCACAGCACAAGCCTAACTGTACAGTGGTATGTTCGTTTTTTGACATCTGGTAATTGGTTTTCATATGAGAACTCAGATTTAAGTTTTAGAATAACTTTCCACAAATACACATATTTATGCAGGAATCACAATAGCATGGAACTGTAGAGGGATTTGTAAGCCACGAGTCTGCACGGACCACGCCCGAACAGAGGTTTAATACTGACGCAAGCAGTCGAACATGACCCCGTGCAGTCTTTACATTCTTCCAAAGGCGCAAGTATGTCCAGGCAGCTGCAATTTTGATAACCCCTCTGATGTCCGCACAAATTAAAATTGCCAACCGGAATGCTGTGATCGGATGTGACACACCCAGCGTGCAGAACTTAATGTGATGTGGGACATATTTCTGATGTTGCACGATTATTTCATTTAAAGTACCTTCCAACAAAAATTAGATGAAAATTGGACCTAACTTTGATGGCCTTTTATTGTTGTGAAAATTGCAGCCCGTTTTCCTCCTCACCACGATTGCGCGCCCATAAACCCATAAACAATGTTGCTATAAACACAAGGTAGTAAACTATGACACATATATAAAAATGGAGATGTCCCAATGAGCCAGTCACAGTTTACTTTCCAGGTGATGGCATGCCCTATTAAAGGAGGAATGGGTAACTCTTTGGTCCCCAGGTAGCTTAAATCACGCCATTCTGCGCACGGTGTAAAACGTGTTTTAAAAGTAAAGTGTAAAAGTATTGTCTCCTGTCTGAATATCCTCTCCATATTCATTCAGACACACTGATCTGATAAACACGCTAATGAGCCCACCACTTGTCCTTCGATCGAAGGCGATGACTCCCCATAGCTCTCTCTTCTCCCCACTATTTTTAAACCTCTTCGCAGGTGTCTGCTAGATTACTGAGCGGGCACTTTCGCTCTCATGCTGGATTGAGGTACGAGATTCCTCCACGCTAGCGCACACGGTAGGATGGGCCAAATATCTGGCAACTGTATAAAAAGGGCCTTTGGACTGAGAGAGGCAGTGTGTCATCCACGGACAGCATCGTCTCATCCACAGGCAGCATCGCAAAATAAGAAAAACCAACCCCGCGGAGTCATCATGAGTCGAAGCCCAGAAAGGATGTCCTCCTACCGTCGCCACTTCGAGGGCGCTCTATCTGCCTCCTCCTCTCTCAAGGTGCGCGTGTCTAGCCCGTCTCCAACGCGCCGAGACATCCGTACTCGCTCCGCCAGCTACAACCGCAGCGGCACCATGGGACGGAGAGCGGTGTCCGGCTCCCGCCGAGCCCACATGACCGGGTAGGCCTCTATAAACTCTTGAGTTCACTTACAGGATAACCTAATACTATACCAAAATCACAAAGGCAACTCACTGAGTGCCTCCATGAGCAATGCATACAACTCGTAACCATATAACCATAGCTAACCATAGATGTTATGTATTCTTAAATACCCTATAAAATCATAGGCATTCGAGCTAAATGACTGATGAAATATGGTAATACTCCTCCTCATGTAATATGACTGTTTTCTTTGTCAGTGGTGCCAGCATGGGTGCACTTTGTGTTGGCATGGGACTCATGGATCTGGATACCGCGGTTGCTGATAACCAGGCCTTCCTGAGCACCCGCACCAGCGAGAGGCAGGAGATGATCACCCTCAATGACCGTCTGGCTAAATATATTGAGAAGGTAAGACCTTCTTTTCTTTCAGCCTTTCCCCTCTTTTCCCCTAACCGCTCTCCCGTCTTCATCTGTCATCTTTATCCTGATCCTGTGATGTGTGTGTGTGTGTGTGTGTGGGGGGGGGGGGGATAGGTGCGCACCCTGGAGTCCCAGAACAAGCTGCTGGAGGCAGAGATCGACGCTCTGCAGAACCGCTACACCAAGCCCTCAGGCCTGCGCATGCTGTACGAGGAGCAGCTCCGTGAGATGAAGAGGGTGGCCGACCAGATGAGGGCTCAGAGGGTGAGTAGGACAGACAGGGGGGGGTGGGGGGTGAGGGGGGTGTCAAATTGGTGAGAGTGTGCAAATGAGTGTGGTAGTGGTGTGATGATGAGGTGTGGTGTGTTAAGGGGACAGAGGAGGCAAGAGTTTGGATGTGGATGGTTGTGAGACCACACCCCATCCAGTAGCTGATAGCTAAAACACTCCGGTGATTAGATCACATAGCTAGCTAGCTTGCCCCCCCCCCCCCCCCAAAAAAGCCTTAGAACACACCACACAGCCCATATGGAATGGCATTAGTAAGGAATACATCAGGAAAGCACAACATGAGTTCATTTCATTTTAAGCTCAAGCTCAGCTAATGACAGTTCTTCTCTTTCTCTCCTCTCCTCTCGTCCTCTCTTGTCTTTCTCTACTCCTGCCTGTAGGATCTATCTTTTGCTGCTAAGGATGCCATGGCTGGTCAGTTGGAGATGTTTAGGGTCAAGTACGAAGAGGCTGTGGAGGCCAGGAAGAAGGCTGAGATGGATATTGAAGCATTCCGTCCGGTACGGCCCACGCTGTCAGCTTATTTCATCTACATTTGAGTTCACTTTTGTCTTTACATTCATATTTGCTCTTCAAACGAACACACGACTTCCCAAGTACATGAATGCATGGAATGTGCATATGCATGAGTGTATGCAGTGCTAGCGCTCAAGGCTAAGCGTACAGGAGCCACTCAGTTCCTGTTTGTTGCCTCAGTGTCGCTCACCTCAGGCTTCCAGAAGGTTCCATGTCTTCTTGTGTCTAACTATAGCTATGGCTGTCTGTGGTTCCTAATTGCTCACCGGTGGTCTCCTCGGAGTTTTCAGCAATATTTTTTTCTCCTTTCGTCTGCACTCCTCAGGATGTTGATGCTGCAACAGCTGGCCGCATTGCCCTGGAGAAACAGCTGGACAACCTGCAGCGCGAGCTGGAGTTCATACAGAGGGTCCACAAGCAGGTACCGTGCACACACACGCACACACACTCACACACACTCACACACACACGCACACACGCACACACACTCACACACACTCACACACACGCACACACACTCACACACCGTCACACACACTCACACACACTCACACAGCAGAGTTTGAGGGCTACAGCATAGTATCTCGTTTCTTTAAATAAAGACAGGTATTAGACTATATGGGTGTCTCAATTTTTGCACCATGGTGATGGGGGGGACAATTTTTTTCTCATTGGCAAAAGGGGGCCTGCCATGAATAGTTTGGGAACCACTGACCTAAGCCGTTTGTGACAATACCATAGGGTTGCTGTTGTTGTTGACATGTAATATCTGCTGTCCTTAGGAAATCGAAGAGCTGATGGCTCAGATCTACAGTGGCATGTCTACAGTGGACGTGGCGTATTCACTGCCTGACCTAGGGTCTGCGCTCAAGGACATCCAAGCACAGTACGACAGCATCGCCGCCAAGAACCTACAGGTAGTCTGCTCCCCATCACACTGAGGCCTGTGTTCAGGGAATTATGAAACTCTTAGAAATGACAATCACAGTTTAACATGGAGATCAGCCTTTAAACATTCAAATCTAGCCAAAAAGGGACTAAATTTACATGTTTACTTTGTAAACATGGTCTAAACGTAATAATTTAAGTAGTTTGCGAAGTCAGGATTACATCTTTTATTTGTCTGTATTTTGGCAGGAAATGGACGCTTGGTACAAGGACAAATTCCAGGACATGAATAGTTCGACATCGAGGCATGTGCAATCAGTGCGGGGCGTGAGAGAGGAGATCACAGGGGTTAAGAAAGATGTGAGTGATGGCTCTAATTATTATCAGTTTGTCTCGTCATTAACAGGAGCAATACCACTTCATGCGGTTCATCTGTTTGTCACTCAGTCAGGCTTTGTGAGAATATGTGTGTGTGTGTGTTTGTAGATTCAGAACAAGGAGCGTGAACTGGAGGCATTGAAAAATAGAAATGAGGCGCTTGAAGCTCAGATCCGTGAGGCCCAGCTACGCCACAAGAAGGAGGAAGAGGACCTCCTTGTGAGTTCTCCCCTTTCGCCACCACCATCATCATCATCACCATCATCATCATCATCATCAATACTGCTAGTAACACTGTTCCCAAACTGTTCCCAGGGCCAGCTCAGCCATCTAACACTGACTGATCCTTTGTTTGTCCTCAGGCCAAAATTGAGGCTCTGAAGCTGGAGCTGCGGTCCATCAAGACCAAGATTGCCACAATGCTGAAAGAATACCAGGATCTCCTCAATATCAAGATGGCCTTAGAAATTGAGATCACCACCTACAGGTGAGATCTCTCCTCGTGTTATTTCCTCTGATCAGCCCAGTGGCAGACGTACAAGAGACAGCCAAAATAATAGACTTAATAGGAGTTTGGGAAATGCTCACAAGACACAGTTCACGTGTCCATGTGTCTATTCACTGCCACGTTTGACAGCCTGTTACCTACTGATGACCTGCAGTCAGCGTAAGGCATGGCCACCTCACACTGCTCCCGAGTACAGGCATGGGTGCCAAACTCATACTTCGTGTTCTGTTTTTGTTTTGCAGGAAGTTGATTGAAGGTGAGGACAGTCGCCTGAACACCATGGTGCGCAGCATGTCTCTCATGAGCAGTGGCATGAGTGGCAGTATGGGTGCTGGCATGAGTGGCAGTGGGATGAGTGGTGGTGTCATGAATGGCAGTGCTATGAGTGCAGCTATGGGCACCATGAGTGCCAGTGGCAAAAGTGCCAGTGCCATGAGCGCTAGCATGGGCGCTGGCATGGGCACTAATGTGGCGGGGGGCATGGGGGCCAGTATGAGTGCTGCCATGAGCGCCTCAGCGGCCGGCTTCAGCTCCAACGTGGGCGGCTCGTCCAATGGGATGTCTAAGACCGCGTCGTCCTCCGGTGGGGTGATGTCGATGTCAGCCAGCTCAGAGTTCTCCGAGAATCAGGCGGTGGAGATGACGGAGAGGAAGACCGTTCTGATCAGGTAAACTCACGTTTATCTGAAGCCTGTGTGTGTGTGTGTTTCACAGATGTTAAATCTTCACACACACACAAACATATACTCTGTGAGTGTGAGGAAGGAATTTAACCCGTCTTTGTTTGCCTATAGAACAGTTAGGACCGATGAGGAAGTGCTAAAGAGTGACACACAGGAACGCACCTTTAAAATCTCCGGAGCAGCCGACGACCTGTAGGAAGAGGCGCCACCCCAGAGACCCCTCACCATCCTCATCCTCACCTCCCGCCCTCCACCCAACTTTTAACCTTTAACCTTTCTCCATGGTGTTCTATCCCCTACGTGTCCTTCCTCGGTGTCTGTCGGTGCGCCCCCTGCTGTACCTAACCTGTAAACCTGCTTCATGTCCCTGTGGGTCCTCTGTTCATATGACACACCAACTAAAGAAAATAAACAAACCTGCAAATGATTCTCAAGTCTCGAGTCCTGTTTGGTTCAAATAATCCATCTTTCAGAAAAGAACTAGGAGTTGCTTTTAGAGGGATGTGAAACAAGAGTATAGGTTTAGGTGTGCAGGGTCACATCTACTAATCTACAAGGACATTAAACAGCACCCACATCACTGTCAGATGATATGCTTCAATCGGGACTATTTAACATTACTGATCAACTGAAAGCCTGGAGTGCCTAGGACAGTCTGAAAGAATGAATGAAGGTGCTCCCTGGTGGGGAACAAGTCAAAGGCTTTGTTATAGTGTGTTCAATTCATACA
>NC_045166.1:7493570-7506070 GCF_900700415.2 Clupea harengus
TCCGTTGAGTGTGTTACCATGGTGACTGACCTTCATGCTGTCCTCCAGGTAGTGTGTGGAGCTCCCGTTAGCGTACGCCGTCTGGACCACGGCCAGCTGCAGGTCCAGCCCAGCCTGGGAACACATGGATCCACAGATCACACACACACACACACACACACACACATCCAGGCTGTTGTTATGGCTGCATGGGTAGGGCTGGGCATTTTGCAGAGGATTTATTGATAACGTCAGATATGGATTTATTGATAACGTCAGATATGATGTGTTGAATGTTGCCATGTTGTAATGTGTGTGTGTGTGCGTGTGTGCGTGTGTGCGTGTGTGCGTGTGTGTGTGCTACCTTTGTCAGCAGCTCTTTAATAAAAGTGCTGATAAGTGTGGCTATCTTGTCTCCATCCAGCAGGTGAAAGCGACCCTTATCGGCGTTATAGTAGTAAACGATGCGGTCGCCGTCCCCGTCGAAGGAGCAGCATCTCTCCCCAAGGCCCATCTCCATCCCTGAAGACAGGAAGAGATGGCAGAGACAGAAGGAGAGATAAAGAAAGAGAGGAAAGGAGAGAACAGAATTAAATATGTGAAGCTAAGCCCTAAGTCACTCCTGAACTCAAACATCCTCTGTCTGGGTATGCAGTAGACTGAGAGACAGGCCCTGTTAAAGAGGAAGTGATGCACTACGGGGCAGGGTGAGAACATGGAGGTGTTATACAGAAGTGGGGAGAGTGACCGATCACCACCCCCCTATTAATTTCAATGGACAACGGTTCACTACTGTCTGTAAACACACAGGAAGAGATGGAAGTGAGAGAATACTTCAGCCCTGGAAGTACGAAATTGACTGCAGACAGCTTGGTTCATGGTGGTATGTTTTGGCACCAAAACTATAAAGAGCGCATTCGTCTGACCTGCAAACGTCACATGACCAAGGACCACAGTAACCAAAATACATAACTGATTGGCCACACAGCCACATGACTGTATCCAGCCTATCGGAAACAGACTTTTTTGTACCAAAATAGCTGATGCTAACAGGCTGAAGCTAACCCTCCAAATCCTGCCCCAATGGTGCGCATACCTTGTGGCGCCCCCTGCTGGACTTTGACGTGGTCTGCACCGCACAGGTGGTTTAGTTTCCCTGTGGAGCCATCGTTGGCGAGCACGACCGCCAGGTGTCCGTGCAGGTAGGGCTCCAGGGCCTTCAGCTGCAGGGCACCGATCCCATTCGCTCCGTCCACACGCAGGGGTTGCAGCACAGGCGCCTGGAAGGGTATAACGGGATCTTTTTTAATACACTGAACAAAAAGGAATATGGAATGATATCAGAGATTTACAGTTATAGTTCATATAAGGAAATCAGTGAATACATTAGGCGGTAAACTATGGATTCTGCCTGGCTATCGAATACAGACAGAACAAAATGTATGCTAATTCTTATATTTTTTTTTCAGTCTATTTTGATTCATGCAGGAAATACTCATGGCCATGCTCAGACTCTTACATGCTCGGTGAGCTTGATGAAAGCCTTTGAGAGTTTCTTGTAGTAACCCTCCACACTGATGTCGCCATAGCGACCCTGGGTGTTCTGACAGCACACAAGGTAGTGCAGCTGAGGCGTAGTCACCAGGCCAAAATCTGACAGGGACATAGAACAATCATTCAATCAATCAATCAAAAAAAAAACAATGAGTTAAACTGTATCTTAGAAGTCAGAATGACAAAAGTGGCCAAACAAACCTTCACAGTGCCCACCAAGTGCGGATACTCCATCTTGCACGGCCTGCGACATGATCTTGCTACTCGGCCTAGAAAGTGATGACAGGGGCTCAGCCACTCTGGTCAGCAAATACATGTGGGGACTCCTCACTGATCACCACTATGTCTGCTTACAGGAGTTTTCACAATACACTTAGAGGGTGTGCACCTCACGCTTAAGACAACACTACGCAGTAGCAGTGAAGAAACTTATAAGACAGCTTAAAGATTATAAAATAGCTTAAAAGTGACAAAGTAGTACAGGTTAAATTGTTAGTGCATGGTGTCAACCAATAGTAGAGCCTTAACTCTCAATATACATAAAAACTCTCATTATCTATTTAATATAGATCAAAGCAGCTACTAAGCGACTGGCTACAAACGTATGTCAGAATGTACAAACGTATGTCTGAGCACCTGGTGTCTCTGCCGATGAACACACTGGCGCTCAGGTCCATGTTGATGGCCTCCCTCTCGGTCAGGTCCCTGAGCGCGGTCACAAGCCCGTCCTGCTCTGCGTTGGCCAACTGCGTGGCGTAGCCCTCCCACGCCACCTCCAGCATCTCCCCCATCGGGTCGATCAGTTTCACACCATTATCCTCCTGCAGCACACAGCCAGACCACACACACACACACACACAAGACACAAACATATGCACACAAACATACACACACACAAGACATAAACATATGCACACAAACACACACACACACACACACAAGATACAAACATATGCACACAAACACACACACACACACACAAGACACAAACATATGCACACAAACACACACACACACACACACAAGACACAAACATATGCACACAAACACACACACACAGCTGTTCATAAATACAACTATAGACTTGGGAGATGTTCTGCACTAGATTTAATTTCACTGACATATGAAAAATATATGACAAATGTTATTCATGACCAAAACCTCACCTAAAAACACAAAACTCATCTGACCACTATGAAAAAACAAACAAACAAACAAACAAAAAAGACAAAACCAAGCTAGATAATCTACCCCCTGCATTAAATCATTAGGATCAATGATCAGGGTGCTATTGTTATTACACACGCCATTTTTCCTGAATTTACTAGATAACTGTGCCATGAAAAAGAATAAAATAAAAAAGTATTTGTGCTTTCCTCAGTGCAGATATTCTGGATAACTCTGCAGGTCTGCTTTGGGAGTTTAGAGTGAATACGTCAGTGTTAAAGACAGGAAAACACCGTCAGGTGTGGTCACATTCCATCCATGATTGCTATAGCGCCAACCAGTGAAATAAGGATGTGGACTTTAATTTGACCTGCACACTAGAGCAAATCAGACCTTTATCAGAACTGAGATAAAACAGTCATCCTCAGAGATTTAGTCATTAATGGAGTACAAGGATGGTCAACGTATAGCTGAAAGTTAGGTGATTACTGTCAAACCAACCAGTAGGGAGGTATATGGACTGAATGCGCACAGCCAACTCCTAAATACTAGGACATTGTAACTGTGGAAACTACCAACGAGAAGCCCAAAGACTGCAGCTCCTGACCTCTGGGATTGTTGACGCATGTCCACTGCAAACTGCTTATTTCAGCATTTCCTGCTGCTGCTGGTAGTGGCAATAAAACACGTGGACTTTGCTGTCTCACATCTTTCAGAACATCCTCTTGTGTTTACTACCTGTAACCATGGCACTAGTAATCTAATTGTATCACCTCATCCAACAGCATGTAAGTCAAGAGTTGTTTTTCACATACTCCCTTTAAAGGTTTCTATAAATGAACAAGCCTGGGTATTCACGATATTCTTATAGCTCAACTGGGGAAGTAAGTTGCTGATCACAACATACACTTGATTCCCTGGAAGAACACATAGACTACCTTGTCTGTACTGTGCGCCGCTTGATAAAGTGCCGGCTTTATGAGTAAATGTAAATATAGCTGTCTGCCTCTCCTTCTCTCAAGATACAGTTTGCCCAGTCTTTCTAAGCTATGACTTCTAATTGAATAGACGTCCAAAACACAAACCAGCTCGATGACATTTCAGCGTACCTCTGGGTTGTGTGAGGCGGTAACCATCACTCCTATTGTGGCTCGAGTCCGACGGGACCGGAGAGCAGCCAGTAAGCCCATACGGAACATCACATGGTCCAGTTGCTTGGCCGCGGTACGGAACCCGGCGGTGCCATACTGTAGAACCAGTCCTGCAGGTTTAGGATGCAGAGCCGACTTCTGGGATGTCGCCTCAAACTCAGCCATTGCTTGACGTGGACAAGACGGAAACAATCAGGGCTGTATTCATAATAAGACCTGTGCTACAACTGAAAGTGTGTAAGGTACTTCTAAGTGCACCACAAATTGAAATTGAGTCGGAAAATGTCAGTGTGCTGTGACTGGCCCAGATGCCTTTGGGAAACAAGTAAACTATTAAAGTTATACGGCCAACAGAGAAAACAGCGGTAAATAATGTATGCAGATTCAAATGTAACACTCCAAAAGACGAAACGCAGAAATGTAAAGCAAAGACAGTTAACAAACAACCCCGACTACCAACAGGCAGGCCTACGGAATACAGTTCACCCAACTTTCTACACTGGCAAAAAATGAATGAATCTCATGACAAAAACACATCTGATTCGATTCTTAGACACACTTAGATACAATTATTTTTTAGAAGAAATCTCACCATATGACTGTTCAGGCAATACAATACGCGCAACTGTTTGGTTGTGGCTATCTTGTTTGGGATTGATATCAGTGGAATGTTGCCTGCTGTCAAACCGAGCTCTCAAACTCTCCTGCTGATGTGGCCACACTTCCGGGTTTGTCGTCACATCCAACTCTCAACTCACGTCTCCCCTCTGGTGGCCGCTGCATTGTAGATTGAATGAATAATGGAAGATGAAGCACAATGATACTTCATGCACGCAAAGTAACTGAGGGGCAAATTTTACATGATTTTCTTATCAAGTTAGGTAGTGATACGAATGTGTCTCACGTCCATGTATAAAACACGCATTGTTTGTGTTCCTCGTTAAAAGCACCTTCATTAAAAACCCATTCATTACCTCATCAATAGATTACTGAAGGTTTATCCGATAATCCAGCTGCTCCCATTCAACTGTTACAAATGCAGAAAGGACGAAAGATTGGTGATGACCAAACGACCAAACTTGTATTAATTCTGGCTTTGGTCTTAAAAGATCTATCCCTACAGGATAGAGTCAGAAAGAACCCGATTACCCTTGTAAGCCAAGTAAGCACCATCAGAAGTAGGGTATAATGGGTGGCAAGATCGATTGTAAGGAATAATCAAACCAAGTGAAACTAAAATAGCATCAAAGCTCCTTCCAATAGACTACACTACTGCGTTTGTGGCCAACTCTATTCATGCCATCAGAAATAAGAACCTCCTGGAAGATTCAATGGTTTGTTATTTATGACAATTTAAAGCTCTAACACAACCGCGCCACACCTGCGCAGTTCAGACATATAATGCGCAGCCTCGCTGGTTTAACCCTTTGAGCGGATTCGCCTGACAACGCGTGACGTTGGGTAGAGAGCGCCGTCAGTGTAGCGGTACGTCATCTGACACTCTCCGCCGATCTTTAACGAGAGAACAGAACGCTGTCATTGAAATAAATAAATAAACAAACAAACAGACGATAGAAGAACAACTGTATCATTCCTACTCCTTGTACCAGTCCCCCAATGCGTGGGCGATAACGGGCATCCTCCATCCTTCTTCGACCGGCATCGGACAGATTCTTCAACCTCCATTGTGGAGACGTCTCCGCGACTTCTCTGTGGGGCAGATTCATTTACGGGTCCTAAAGGACACGGTGCGTCACCATTTCCGTTTGAAGCATCCACTGCAATTCCTCCGTAAGCGCGCTCTCGACATCTTCTTTCAGAATTGTCACTCTGAGCGTGCGTGCGTATCTGTGGGATTTGGTGTCCATTTTCCCGATGTCCATGCATACCAGAAAAGGAAATTTCAATGAATTTGAATTAAACCTGGACATCCATCAAGCAGAGCGCTGCAGCTCAGAACAGGTTGCGTGACGTGTCCTCGTTTGCCGTCTCGCCATTTCTTAATATCGTAGGGAAGTAACAAGATAGAATTAATAGCGACTGTTGGGCGTTACGTAATAGGAGCATTATCCCGGCTGCTGGACTGAACGGTATAACGGGAGACACGCAGAGATACAGAGCCGTGCAACCTTGCGTAAGTATACCCATGGCCGAGCAACTATATCAACGTGACTGGGAATAAATGAAAGAAATAAGGCATTATTTGTGTGTTTTGTTGACATGATTGTGTTTGTCCATTGTAATCTGGGCGAGTAATAAAGACAAAGTCGCATAGGGGGATGGGAAGGGCGGTAGCTAATCGGTAACGAATATTTCTGTAGTCGTGTGTCCAATTTGTGTTCTGTCCTGTGATCCTTGAGGTGGTTGACGCTACGGGTAGAAAATGTCGGGGCAGACTCTGACGGATCGCATTGCCGCTGCGCAATACCAGCTCACGGGCTCCGAAGTGGCGACGCGCGTCTGCAAAGCCACCACACACGAGGTGATGGCGCCCAAGAAGAAGCACTTGGATTGTGAGTGTTATTCCGTTGCCTCCCCATGCACTCCATCTTTTTGCCGAGTACGGCTGATGCCTCTCCATATAGAACACCCTTACATGCCAATAAATATGATACGCGCCTTCATGCATGCAGACGCACCTCCGTAGCCACCTAACCACAGCCGCAAACACACAGAGCACTAATTCTTGTGCCAAAAAATCAAGACTATTATTTTGCATATAAGAGAATGGAGGGATTTGGAATAGTGATTGATTGGTGGTGGCAATGTGTTTTCCCCCTAACATAGCTAGTCCATCTGGATGCTCACTGGGTTGTGCCTGCCCTTGAGTGTCCTGGCATTGTGGGTGGACTGGCACAACACTTGTGGCCTGCATATGTGTGTCCTTGTGTGTGTGTGTGTGTGTGTGTGTGTGTGAGAGAGAGAGAGAGAGAGAAAGGGGCAGGGATTTTAGACCAGTCACAGGCCAAAGCCTCACCACACTCTCTCTCTTCCACGTTACAAATCCAGCCCTTACCTACGTGTTCAGCGGGTCCTCCTATATGGATGTCATCTATCCTCCTCTCATCTGTGTTCACATCTCTCTTGCTTTTCCACTCAAACACCTTTTTCATTGCATGAATAGAGAATGGCACAAATATGAATTCAGCATGTCTGCCCTGGTCAAGACACGCAAAAACCCCATTCCTGAAGTATGTTTTAAAAGTGGCACGCCCATAGTCCACGACTGAGTCCTAGCCAGGGCGTTGGATGAGATGAGTATTCGGGGGTGGTCGAGGGTGAGACGGTGGTGCTGGGCTATCCCAGAATTCCTCCTGACACTTCCTGATCAGGCACGGCCTTTCTGACCTGCTGGGGCAGAGAAGCAGGCGCAAAGGATTGTGGGTTGAACCTATCGCCTGGGTGACGCGGCTGCTGAATTATGGAGTGATCAGCCAAAGCATGGCATGCATAATTTACAGCAGCAAAGGTGACCACGTTACTGCCGGCTAGAGACGAGAACACGGTGGTACAGATCATGCACCTGAGCTGTGTTTGTGTGTGTGTGCATTGTGTGTGCGTGTGTGTGTGTGCGTGTGCGTGTGCGTGTGTGTGTGTGCGTGTGCGTGTGCGTGTGCGTGTGCGTGTGCGTGTGCGTGTGCGTGTGTGCGTACATGTGCATGTGTGTGTGTGTGTGTGTGTGCGTGTGTGTGTGTGTGTGTGCGTACATGTGTATGTGTGTGTGTCTGTATGTGTATGTGAAAGAGACAGAGGTTCAAAAACACATTGACATTTACATGTATGCTTTCAGCATATTTCCACTTTTTGAGATTGTGCAAAGTTATCTGAAGTACAGTGCCATACACAAACATCAGTCGGCTTACCAGGTTACTATCAATGCAAACATCAGCATGGTTCATGACCTCAAGTTCTTCAGTCACAGTCTGACTGAGAAGAGGAAGTGTCCTTGCCTTACAGCAAGCCTTATGTATGAATGATTTAAAAAGACATTCAAAGATGGGTCCTAAAAGATAACAGATTATGATTCAATTGTTATTTCAGTTACAACTGAGTTAGTATACATCAATATGTACTATACATTTAATAGAATGAATATATTAGTGCTGTCAATTGATAAAAACGAAACGAAACAAATGAATAGCACCATTTGCGATTAAGAAGATTTTTTGCTTCTCAAGACTGAAGCTTTTAATAATGGATATTTAGATGTAAAATCATGGAATTAGAATCACATTAGAAATACATTACAATGTAGAATCAACACAAAGGAATTATATTTAATTTCAAATTCTATTGTTTAATAGCATCTTTTTAACTTTGAACACAGATTCTCTCCTGTGAACTGTAGACTTCCAATAAAACCATATATCAAAATAGACTGTCAGCTTGAAAGGCGTAATTGTTGAATGTGTAGCACATAAAGTGTAAAGAAACTTTTATTTAAAAACAGGGATTGCTGAAGACACAGAGAAGCAGAGAAGAAGATAGACTGACTTCTGAGGAGGGACATACTTTGGAAGGAGCTCAGCTAGGACCAAGGCCCCGTTCAAATAGTGTTTTTTGCTTAAGAAGGAACTCAGCTAGGACCAAGGCCCTGTTCAAATAGTGTTTTTTGCTTAGGAAGGTTCCTAACTGAGTGAAATGACCTGGAAGTGTCTGAGTGGCAGCCATGATAAGAGCTGCTCTTATTCTCTGAATTCTTAGGGAAGGTGCTTCAGTGCTTCCTTTCTTATCTCCTTTAGCATAGGGTACACTGGACGATCCTTTATGAAAGGGAAGGAGATGATGCCATCCCATAAGTCCTTGTGGCAACAATAGCCCAATCAACAACCAATGAACATGACCCACGTCAATAACATCCGCCTTTTTATAATTAGTAGCTTAGTGTGAATGCAGTCTGATTCTCTTATGGTTGTCTTTTCCTGAGTCCTTGTGAATTTCTACCTCACATCTTTCCTTGACCTCATGACGTTTTCCATCAAGATGATAGGATGAGTTTTCCAACCGTAGCCTAGGTCAGTCGGTCAGTATTCAGAACGTGGTGTGTAGCACGTGGGGTCAGTTGGTCGGTATTCAGAACGTGGTGTGTAGCATGTGGGGTCAGTTGTAAGTTGAAGGGCTCGGTACACCCGCAGGCTTGTGAATTCAGATAAAGGCTCCCTGTCATGTGTACATTGGATGCCCCCAGATATTCTTATCATTACATATGCAGCAACAGAAATCATAACAAAACCCAGGCAGCTGCGTTAATTTCCAATGAATCGCAAAAATGAACGTGTTCACTTCGACAACACTAGAATATTTAAATGGATTATATATAGCCCTAGTGAATATTTTGGAGCAGACAGGTCAAATGTTATTCCATGGAGCAGACAGGTCAAAGGTTATTTCCGCATCATGGTTAACCAGTCAGATGCTCTGATAGGGTAAGGTCCTCTCTCATCATGAAGCCACAAAGCTTCCATTTCTGAGACTTCCCTGAGGGAACAGGTTTGAGGTTGTTGGCTAGCTGTCAGACTCTGGCTGCTCCACCCTCATCTGAGTGGTGCTTGTGCGGTGGTGCGGGGCCATCTCCATCTCCATCACCGTGTCACTCGCTGGCTGGCTCGGCGATGTGTGAGATTGTTGGCACGGGTGGGTTGAGTCGTGACTCGTGACGGCTCCGTTCTCGGCCAGATTGGCTCGTAAATCCAGCGCCTCTCCCCCACTCCCTCGGTCGCGCCATGCAGACGTGAGCACACAGCCGAGGAGCGCTTCCACACCTGCAGTCTCACGCATTAGGTCCAACGTCACATTTGAAAAAAGCTCCTGTTTTGTAGATGCTTTCTTTTAAGGTTGTATAAATGAGATAAATTAGAAATATATCTTAGTAGAATTAGTCAGTTTAGAGGTTTCATTTCCAGTTCTCAGTGTTGTTAACACCTCGTTTAGATGTTTGTAAGATTCAGTCTTCTATCTCCAGTGTCATTTTAAATTACCCTCCTCTCGGCATTACCTTGAATACTTTTATTTCTTGTTTACCAGTCGTCACAATTACAACTGCAATGGTGTTGTCTGTATGCATGTATTCACTTGATGCTTTGAGTAGTATGTACTCATTGGAGTATGACCAATGCGCGTGTGTGTATGTGTGTGTGTTTGTACAGCAGCACGGTGTGGATGGGAGCACAGGCTCTATCACACAAACCCGCGTGTGAAAGTGCCTGAGAGATCTGGCTTTGCTAATTGGGTGTGTGCTTCCTCCTTTTCCAAGAGCACCTTGTACCAGGTGCAGAGCATGATTGTTTGTTCAATTTAGAGCACTTCGCTCACAGTCCTTTTGTCCTTGATTTTTGGGAGCACAATGAGGCAAGTTGGAATGTAGCAGTGTGCATTAGGAGAGTGCATTTGTGTGTGTGTGTGTGTGTGTGTGTGTGTGTGTCTGTCTGTGTGTGTGTGTGTGTGTGTGTGTGTGTAAGGGGATTTTGGAGAGTGTGTTTGTGTGGATGTGTGTTTAGAGAGTGTAGAGAGAGACACTAGTGTATGTTGATCTGGCCCAGCTGTCCTCCATATTGGTTCCTCTCCACACAGGGCTTTGCATTCCTTCACTGCTAGACATCACAGAGAGAGATATGCAGTATAAAATGTTCATTTTATTTCTCTTCTCTTCTCTCCTCCTCTCTTTATCTCTTCTCCACTCTTCTCTTCTGCGTTCTTCTCTCCTCTTCTTTCCTGTCTTTTAGCTGTGACTGAGGGGAATGCCAGAGATGGCTGAAGGGTTGCCATGGTAACACATAGTGAGAGGTAGAGGAAGGGAGAGTGAGATAGAGACATGGGAAGAGATGGAAGAGATAAATGGAGAGTCAAATCCATGTGCCTGTTTCATACTACCTGTACACTGCTCTAACGTGCAACATTGTGTTCCTCTACAGTCAAATCTTGAGAGAGAGAGAGAGAGAGAGAGAGAGAGAGAGAGAGAGATAGGCAGGTAGGCAAATGATCATTGCCATAGAGTGCAAATAATACTCCTATTTATTGCTCACACCTACTGCTTGGTTCCTAACTCTGACATCGGTCTCTTTTCATTTAAAGCAACATGCAGGTTTTTACGTACCTAGTTTATAGTTGTATGTCACCTGGTCATAGGAGGAAGAGATGAACGCACCTGTATATCCCCGTTATTTAATGTAAGCTACATTTTACATACACAGAAATTAAGTACATTTACTTAAAGGATTTGTGGATATGTGCAAGTGTGTGTATGGTGTGTGAGTGATTGTGTGTGGGTGTATTGGTATTGTCATGCCAATCATGGTTAAGATTGTCTTAATCTGGTTATCTGAAAATGTTTACAGCCAGCACTATAAACCCTCTCTCTTTCGCACACACACAGACACACACAAATGCACACATTTATACACACGCGCACACTTACACACACACACAGCCTGGACTGAGGTAATCTGAAAGTCAGTCTGTGGTTTATTCTCTCTGTGTTAATCTGTGCTATTTCTGTCCTTAAACCTACAGCACAACACAGCATAGAGTCTGCTCCATGGCAGTGTAAACACACACACACACACACACACACACACACACACACACACACACACACACACACACACACACACACACACACACACACACACATACACACACTCATTCACACACACATACACATAAAGTCTCAATCTCTCTTAAACATGCACACGCATAGTAGCATACAGTCACTCACACGCATGCACACACAGACACACACACACAGCTCTCCTGTAGGCATTCGATTACTCTAAGAGTCTTTATTTAGATCATGTCAGGTCTAATTAGTGTCTCACACACTCCATTGTTAGTTTGGTGTGTGTGTGTGTGTGTGTGTGTGTGTGTGTGTTTGTGTTTTTAGGGGGAAATGAGTCTGCTACTGCAGGTGTTGATAGAATGATTGTTCCTGTTGAAACTTCTTGTTTATTGCACACACACACACACACACACACACACACACACACACACACACACACACACACACACACACACACACACACACACACACACACACAGTTTATTGAACTCAGGTTAGTGGTGTAGACAGTGGTCAGAGAGGGTAAATGTGTCAGTCAATTCCAACCCAATGGTGGTCTGAACCTCTGTTTTACAGTTTTTCTCAATTGCTAACACACATTTTTTGAAAGCATGCCTCGTTTCCTCAAAACTCTAAACACAAATCCCAAAACCACTCACACAAAATGCAAAACCCTTTATACATCCTGCAAAAGGCAACTTTGCTTTCAAAACAGTGTTATGTCACCTCAAAAGGGTACTTTGTTTTCTAATGACAAACACAGCCCATTATATGAGTTGACATTCTAAGCATCGATTGAACACTGATGTGCTCAATGGAAAACACTACTAGGAAATGGGAAAACACCAGTATGAAGGCCTTATCAGGAACATTATGTTACTATACGCTTACTCCTGTAGTAAAATATAACTGTATAATGTTTTTACGCAAATATAAAACAACACACAAAAATACAGTAACAACTAAAATATTTCTTTATTTTTTCCAAAAGTGCTGTAGCCTATACATCACAGCAAACACAAATGAATGTGTAAATGATTTGCACAGAACAAACAATAGGATATAGGCCAGTACAGTCAACAAAAAAAAGAAAG
>NC_045166.1:7526070-7536070 GCF_900700415.2 Clupea harengus
ACACACACACACACACACACACACACACACACACACACACACACACACACACACACACACACACACACACACACACACACACACACACACACACAGTATTTGACTCAGGGTGTGCTAGGTTGCTAAGAGCGCACCGGTGAGGCTAACAGTATGCTAGACTCCATGGGTAAAACCCACTAGTGTGTTTGGGCACAGGAAGTGTGACTGATACATTGCTTTCCTGTTCTCTCCTACAGATCTGAACATGGGGAACCAGAAACCGTAAGCTCTCAGTTTCATCAAGTCTCTCTCTCTTTCTTTCTCTCTCTCTTTCTCTCTCTCTCTCTCCCTCTCTCTCTCTTTCTCGGTCTCTCTGTTACTCTCTCTCACACACACACATTATCTCACTCCCTGTCTCTCTCTCTCTCTCTTTTTCTCTCATTCACCTGTGTAAAAGACTAATGCATGCACATTTTGTGCTGTCTGTGGTACAAAGCCAAGTGGAAATAGTCTGTTGGCACACTGATGGTCAAGGGCAGATCACACTGATGGTCAAGGGCAGATCACACTGATGGTCAAGGGCAGATCACCTGATGGTCAAGGGCAGATCACACTGATGGTCAAGGGCAGATCACCTGATGGTCAAGGGCAGATCACACTGATGGTCAAGGGCAGATCACACTGATGGTCAAGGGCAGATCACACTGATGGTCAAGGGCAGATCACCTGATGGTCAAGAGCAGATCACACTGATGGTCAAGGGCAGATCACACTGATGGTCAAGGGCAGATCACCTGATGGTCAAGGGCAGATCACCTGATGGTCAAGGGCAGATCACCTGATGGTCAAGGGCAGATTGCCTATGAAGCTGAATGCTTCCATCCTGAGGTGATCACATCTCTGCTGACCGCACAGTTTAGTGACAAATGAAGAAGGAATATTTGGGTTTGGTGGAGAGTTTTTGTTGATTGCTTAGACAGTTTGCTGTCAAAGTGGCAGATGTACATTAAGTTGAAAAGTATTGAGCATGTCCTTCAATTCCAGGTAATCTGAAAGAGCAAGTCTGCATGTGACTTTGAGTTTCACCTCCTCCCATCAGGCCTCAGGTTTAAGGGCCCAGTGGCAGAATACAATAGATGGTGAAATGCATCCATACCTAAACATACTACATGATGGTGTTTGTTAGTGTGGGCTTTCGTGTGTTTGTGAAGGGTATCCGTTTTTGGGGAGGGTATGATATTTTTTGTTGTCTGGCAAAATATATGTCACATATGTGTGTGAGAAATGGACAATAATGATATCATAATGATACCAGGTAAAAAAAAAAATACGAGATTGACGTCTTCTGATTGGTTGATCTCTCTCTTCTCTCATAGGGCTGATGGTGCGGCAGGCGGGGCCAACTGGCAAACTCCTCAGGTAGCTCCTCCCCAGTGGGGCGGTCCCATGGTAAATGTTGTGTGTGTTGTAAGGCTGGAGCATGGTGTTGACATGACGAGCATGGCATGGGGCCTATCACCCGCCTCCCCTTGGCTTGACTCCTCTGGGCTGCTCCAATCATATCATTTGAAAGGGGAGGGGAAGAGCAGGACTTTTTCCTCTAGTTTCATTTCAAAAGTTTCCTTTCAAATTTAGATGTAAGGACAAAAGCTCCTAACCTCATAGTGCTCTACAAACCTAAAATTAGACTTTCTTGTCCCTATACCAGGTTTGGTTTTCACAAGACTTTAACATACAGCGTAATGCAGTCATAGAGGCATGAATACATTCAGTAGCGGCTTCTTCAGACAGAAAACTAAATATGAAATATATTTTGGGTACAAAACATGCAAAATACTCTTTAATATACTGCAGTGTGTTTCAGTATATGCACATTACTGTGATCTACAACACACTGTAGATATATTGTATTTGTGTATGGGTTTGCAGTGCTTCTTGCTATGCTTTAGTGTAGCTAGGCAGTCATCTTACCTCCGTTTTTACAACATTTAAGCTTAAGGTGCTTATTATATGGTAAATTGAATCACAATTAAGTCCTAATGAAAGCATGGAGAGCATCTCAACTTTACTCCCGAAGGATAAGGAGTGTTTCATTTTAAATCAAAGCGACCACCTCTCCTGTCTGTGTCTTCAGTTCTCGAGTGTGCGTGTGTGTGTGTGTGCGTGCGTGCGTACGTGCGCGTGTGTGTGTGTGTGCCTCCCTGTGTTACGTGTTACTGTGTGTCTTAGTTCCAATGTTGTGTTGTCTCTGTGTCAGTAACGTCCCCTCCCTTCCTCTCCCCCCCCTTAACCCCTTTGTAGCATGGGCCCATAGGGGCCTCGCCTTATATGGGGTCTCAGCCTCCATTTTGCATGGTAAGAAACATGAACAGCCTCTCCCCTGCCATGCTCACCCTCTTCATAAGATGGCGGACATTTTGTGACCACATTTTTTCTCTCCTCTCTCTCTGTCTGTTGCTCTCGCTCTTCTCTGTCTGTGTTACCCTCCTTTGATTTCTCCACACCCTCCCTCTTTCTCTTTCGTTCTCCCTTTCTCTCTTTCCGACATGCAGCAAGGGGCACCCGGTGCTGGAGCTCCCATGATGCCCGGCTCTCCCATGATGTTCCCCCAACAGCCCATGATGAGGCCGCAGTTCCCCACCGGGGGTCCTGCACCAGGAGGACCGGTAACACACATGGACACAAACACTCATGGACACAAACACACATGGACACAAACACACATGGACACAAACACACATGGACACAAACACACATGGACACAAACACACATGGACACAAACACTCATGCACACAAACACACAGAGAGACAAACAGATACAAGCACATACATAGTCACACATCCAAACAGACAGACAGACAGGCCGACACACACTTTTATTACATCACTAAACACACCCATGATCAACTGGCTGGACTTTATCCCTCAGAAGGTGTAGCCACCTTTACAGATGCCTGCAAGTCATACATTCTTCATCATACACATATACAAATACACCTCCATGGATATCTTCACTTCACACACAAACACACACACACTCATACTACTGTGTGTGACGCCAGTGGCTGCCGAGAGACCTACTAGACAGATAGATAGATAGATAGATGGATACTTTATTAATCCCGAGGGAAAATTAGGTCATCCATAGTAGCTTATACACTTATGCACTTGTGCAACTCACAGACATACATACATAAATCACATACACATAGGGAGAACATGTTCACAGGGAGTGGGGTGTTTACAGATACAGGAATGGATCTGACCCTATGGTACATTATGCATAGATTGGGAAAGTGTGGATGTCCACGAGGAAAGTGTTCTTGTGCTGCAAGTGTGGATAGTGCAAAGAGATAGTGTCCATGTGCTTGTGTGGATAGTGCAAGTACTGACGCATGTTTGGCCCTGTAGATGAACCCCGCCATGAGCCCAAGGAAGCCCCCACCCTCCAAAGACCCCCTGGCCGACCTGAACATTAAGGACTTCCTATAGAGTTCCTATAGAACCTCTCAGGTAAACAGTTGCACACCTCCCGCTGCATATGTACTGCTGTCTCTCCAACACACACACATACACACACACACATCTGTATGTACTGTAACATTAACCTTACCCCCGCACTTAACGTAAAGCACTTCCTATAGAACCTTATTAGTAAAGAACTACAAACATGATCACATGACCTAGCGCTGCTGTTTTAATATAGTCCTTCTCCTAATTATGTGCACCACTTGTGTAGTTGTTTTAATTATTATTATTTAAGTATAGTATTATTAACAGTTTGTATTTATGTATGTTATTTATTTACGGTTTCTCTCTCTTTCTGTCTGTCTTTCGTTTCCCCTCTGTTTCATTCTGTCTCTCCCTCCATCTTTCTCCTTACAGTAAAGCTGATTGGAGCCCCTGTTGATATGGATGTGTGTGGTACTCTCCCTCTCTCTCTGGTCACCTGCTCCTCTTCCTCCTCTCTCCTCTTTCTGCCCCCCCCCCCCCTCTTTGTCTAATGTTGTAGCACAAACAGTGAATGTGATACCTGTATACGTGTGATTGTGTGTGCGTATTTTAATGTCATCCTTTACTTCGGTCAGTGAAAATGAAATGAAAATAAAATAAATGAAAATGAAAAAACAGAAACTCATGTGAAGCTATGGTGCAGTCACAGCAGGAGTCTGCGTAACTCATGTGAAGCGATGGTGCAGTCACAGCAGGAGTCTGCGTCCCTGGGTTCAGAGCTAGTTCGTTTTATTTCCTTAGGCTTCCTTGTAATGGGGGCTGAAGATGTTGGGTGGCTTGGGAAGGTGGGCAAAAAAGTAAACACATAAACAAATACATAAACAATGTTCAGTGTGTGTCAATCTTATGGGCCCCCCCTTCTGTTGTCGTGATGCAAACATTTCACTTTGTGTAAATCCACCCCACCCACCCCGCACACACTCACCCACCCCAGCCAGAACTGTGGCTTGGCTGGGAACCTACTTACACTCACAATCTACAGTCCTTAAGGGGTTCTTCATCGGTTCTTTTAAAAAGATCTGAAGGTTCTCCACATAAAGTTCCCCTTTATTGGGTTCATAAAGAACATTTCTGTAGAGTTGGTCACAGCCTAAATGGAGGTCTGTGAAACCCTTCCACAGGAGAGGTAGATCCTTCTGAAGGGGACTGGACGAAGAACCCTTTTTCTCGAAGAGAGCGTCAGCGCCATAAGAATAGAACAAGTCCCCCTGATGTATTGACGCAGAGGTTCTTTTCTGTTCTTTTTAGTTCTGTTTACGTTTCTTCTCCCCTTCACCTTATCCTCCCCTGAATGTGTGCTACACGTGTCGTTTGACACTCCACATTATGCATTTTAGACTTTATTTTGTTGACAAAACCATGCAGATATCTTTTAGTCTTTATTTTGAATTTAAATGAAAAAAAAGACGTTTCATATATTTTAGTTACTGCGTTCAAAATGCTTAGCATACAGTCTTTAGCGGAAAGAAGTGGAAATACCGTATCCCCAATGTGTATATATCTATATTCAAAAGACTAGTAGCTTATTGGATGCAACCCCCTCCACCCACACCCCCACTCCTCCTCTCATCAGCTCCGCAGTGAATGGTGACAGTGTTCAGCGTCCAGCTGCTTCCCACCGATCAGCAGCAGCATCTGCCATATCAGAGACTGTCAATCCTGTGACTGGAGGATGGAAATGTAACTGGATGTTCAGTGTTTTGTTTCTGTATTGAAAAACTGTGGTGAAATGTTGAGAACAGATAACAAACAAACAAACAAAAAAAGAATAAAGGGGGAAAATGTGTTCCATGAATGACTGCTTTTGGTTGTTTTATTGTTATTTTTGTTTTGTTTGAATTTTTGGACTTATCTAAAAAAAACTCCTAGCTCCCGAGCCTAAGTGCATGTGCATACTGTTGAAATACAAATAAAACAGTGATCTGAAGAGATGATAAAGGAAGCTGATCATTCTTTTGATGTGTGTGTGAAATGTCAAGTCAAATTTACACATTTATTATTATGGTGGTCTTTGCGTTGCAACACTAACACAATAATCCAAAATAGCTGAACATGGTTAGGCTATTATTTTGGTGTACAACTGAACTGAAGCCTGCTGCAGCACGCCGAAGTTCAGTACAAATCAATTTGGTGATACTCACACTCCTTCCCAGCAGGCTGCGCTGCCCTCCTATTTTCTGTCGCACCCCAGGTAGGCTTTAACACTGTCTACGGATACGACACGTCTTCGCTGACGAAGTCTCTTCTTCGTTTACCGCAGTTCCTTATAGCAGTGAGGTTCGCTCGTTGGCTTTAGGTGTGTTTTGGTGGCGTACAAGTTTACTGTCAACGGGTCGAGGGAAGTTATGGTGAAAGATGACTAAGACAAAGGAGAAAAAAAAGGAAAATATAAGTGTGGCCAGCGAGGTAAGTGACTTTTCCAAGTCATGACCGATGCACGGATAACCTAAACATGCCGCAGTGGTTTGGTTTTGACCAGTGACAGTAACGTTAGGCTTTTAAAATGGTCTCTGACGGAAGTTAATGTACTGCAGCTCTTGTATATAAAATCTTGTATTGTATAAAATTGTCTCTGACGTAGCCTAGTCATGAAATATTTTCTTAAGTGTTTTGAGTCGTATATCAATGGATCCCGTTCTGTCAAGACGTGCTGAGGTACCATTGTCATCACACAAACACGTAAACACAATGTGTTAATTCTGTGTAAGTGCTGAATGATTTATGCTTGTGTGCATCTGTAGATCGATCGAATAGAGGACCGCAAGTCGCGATGCAACGACCTCCTTGACAGAGCGGAGTTCAGACGCAGAAAAGAGGAGCTTACTGATGAGGACAGGTAATTTGAGTCAGACCCAACCAGAGCAATGTCTGTCTTCGAATAGCACCATTCTGAGCACACCGAAGTTGTCCAGAATGTTTCTAGAAGTCTAAAAGCTCTCATGTCTCTCTGTCCTTGTCAGTAAACTGTTGGAAGATGAGATGACGCTGATGACGGAAAGAATACAGAAATATGGTGAGGAAGACGTTTCAGGACTTTTTTCTATACTGCTAATCCACTTTGCAGTGATGGCATAAAATGGCTTATCTTCCACAAAACATTAATAAACATGAAGATTTTTTTTGAAACGAGAGATTTCAAAACGGCACCTGTCATCACATCATATGTAACCTACCTTCACCCCATTTCTTTCTTAGATCACGAACTGGAGATCCTGAGAGGGGAGAACAGGAGGAACATGGTGCTCTCCGTCGCTCTGCTGGCCATCAGCGCTCTCTTCTACTACACTTTCGTCTATTGAGGAAAAACATCCATTTAAGAACTAAACAGTAAAGCCAACTCGGTTATCTTCTCCTTTCCATCTACCGAATGCCATCTCACATGGATACCCACAGGATTTCTAAAGGCCTCTCATTCACCAAATTCCACCGTTTCATTTCCTCAGACGCTTTCATATATTCATTCACTCTGACATTTCTCGACTCCCATGCTCCCCCATTGACCGTAGACCAGTCTGCACTGACACGGAGTTCTGACTCCACTGCCAAAGACCAGAAGCCCACATTTACAGAACTAGAGAGCAGCACATACCTTTTGTGGCCTATGGTATTCCCAGATGTCCCAATGTCATTCCAGTCTTCCGCACACTTGTGCCAAAACATAGATTATATTTCACTGAGAAATGGATGATCTCAAAGATGGATTGGCTGGATCTTTACAACAACAAAAAAATCCTTCAATACTGGAATCAGGATTATAACGGTCACTGAACTTTATGACATTCAAATTCTGTTCAAGTACAGGAATATAAGTCTATTTTGCACTTTTGGTTCTTTGAAAGTATGAAGGTAGCAGTCACCTGCATTCATTGTCTCTGCAGCTTCCCATTTCATTTCTAATCAGTGTAATAAGATGTGTTATATTTCTTTTACTGACTGTGTAGCTGTTGTTTACTAAGTGACGGATTGATGTGGTTGAGGAGAAGGCCAAAGCTCTGTACTGAATGTATGGGGCTTATTTTATTACTGAAATATTTCCTTTAGGTACATACATTAATGAAATGGGTCTCGTTTTGTAAGACATACCACAACAATGGGTCACTTTTTTGCATGTTTATTTTCCACTGGACTTGGGCATCAAGTCCTAAACTACATTTTGCTCTGAAATGGAAACCCCTCCACTCAGCATAAACAGACCCTCATGAGGGAAATAAAAACAGGGAAAAGTTGAACGAAACTATTCTCCAGTTTCTTTCATTCTTAATTATTATCTCTATTACTGTTTATTTATTGCCTCTTTAATCCCCATTAAAACTAAACGGCCGCTGTGACGCAGCCCAAGGAGAGTTAACACACCTGATGAACACCTGATGAACTCTGAACTGAGATTAAAGGTCAAAAAGAGCAGATGAGAGAGAGAGAGAGAGAGCGAGAGACAGACACCTCACTGCACGCAGACAGCCTGCGGTCTATTCCAGAGGGTGGCCTTTAACAGAAATGAGCCGTACGAAAACGAGCACGCACACATGTCTTAACTGACTCTGGATAACGAAACGGAGGCAACAAAAAAAAAAAATGTCTTTGCAAGCTCTTCCTTGCACACACAGGATAAAGACGAGCCTCACAGACAGCAGACATGGGCTGACTGACACACACACACACACACACACACACACACACACACACACACACACACACACAGGATAAAGTCGAGCCTCACAGACAGCAGACATGGGCTGATTGACTCCACAGCACCAAGCAACAGTGCCAGAGCAACATAGCTGGGCTGACTTGACACACACACACACATATACACACACACACACACACACACACACACACACACATACATACATACATACACACAATACAAAAATGTTGTCTAACTAGGTGGGGTACAAGCAAAAGCAGCATGCATCGCTAAAATGTAATTCCTTTCTTCAGTTTAAATGATGTTTAAAGATCTCTGTCCACTGCACTCCACACTGCATGTAAATGTGTACAGTATGCCGATATGTGTGTGTGTGTGTGCTTGGATGGAAGTCAGACATACTTGTGTGAGCATGTGATGGTATTATTTAAATATAAGAGTGTTCTTGTTGTGTGTTTTCAGTGCTGGTAATGTGCACTGTACGCCGATGTGTGTGTGTGTGTGTTCTTGGATGGAAGCATGTGGTGGTGGTATTTAAATATAAGAGTGTTGTTGTTGTTGTTGTTGTTGTTGTGTGTTTTTAGTGCTGGTAATGTTGGTGGATGAACTCCAGCAGGTGCTCTTTGGAAAGCTTCTCAGGGTCAACCCTTGTCTGGGAATCGTGAACTTTGACCCCTTCCTCCCATGCCCAGAAGATTCGCTCCTTGTGGCAGACACTGAAAGAAACACACACAAAGAGATACACACTTATACACAGAGAACAAAAAAATCATTATGGTAAAAAGGTGTGAAACCTGACAGAATTTCCTATATGGTTCTTCTACGCACATACTGTTTGTTTATTTACATACTTTTAAATGCCACCCTGTTCATATCATCTAACAAGTATGTTGAACAAAAAAAATATAGCTTACTGATATGATTGATATGAGCAACTCTCTGTGTATCGTCACAGCACCAAACCTATCGAGTACTTGAGGTTGAAATGATCAACTATCATGTTTCCAAGTGATAAAAAAGTCATTTTCTGAGTTTCAGCAACGTGTGCCGTGCGTTGCTGTGACATCAGATCATTGATCATTATCTTGGTAAACTAAGGTTTGAGACATTTTCCACTATATAGACTTATATGGCTTATCCTTTCTACGTCTGTTCAATTTGTTTCTGAGATCTGACTTCAGTAGAATGCAGGAGAAAGACGGAGGTTTTTTGACAGGTGAGAGGTGAGAGGTGATTCAAGGCGAGGTCGTACTGGAAGGGGGCGACTGAATCGGGTGGCAGGTCAAAGGTGGAAACACTTGTGGCTTTATTGTAGAAGTACTTCCTCTTTGAGCTTTTACTGTAAGCCATTGTCCAGGGATCTACAGAAGAAAGAAAGAGGGGGGTGGTAGACAAGGAAGATATTACAACACTTTATAAATACATACTTAATAAATATAATACATATTATACACATATATTCTACATATTATACTCATATACATGTACATTTACATATGCTCAAATACACTAGGTCTCCTTCATTTACTGACTCAACATCAATCAAACACACACACACACCGTTAACAGTCTTGATTATGTGGAGGCCACTGGGCAGGAAGTGGCGGTCGTCTCGGCCCGTGTATGACAGACGGGGCATCCCTCCCGAACCCTTAGTCACCTTCATCTCCAATCTGAGGAGGAAGAAGAGGCACAGTTAAAGCACACACACAGACACACACTGCAGTACTGTGTTTGGAAGCAGACATGGCTGAAACTGCCCATGCGCTCTGACATTCCTGACAGAGCATGCCACAATATCACTGCCCATTTTTCTAATTGGCTCCTTCACATGTCACACACACACAGACACACAATTC
>NC_045166.1:7541070-7563570 GCF_900700415.2 Clupea harengus
ACACACACACAGAAACACAAACACACACAGACAGAGACAGAGACAGAGACAAACACAAACAGACAGAGAGAAACACAAACACGCACAGACAGAGAGAAACACAGACACACACTCACCCGTTCTGAGCACAGACAGCGCCGTGAGGAACTGGCAGAGGAGGAGCTGCTTGCTGAGGATCTCCTGGATGTTCTCCTGACCCTCCACAGAGAAGCCCTGTGATGGCAACACAAGCCACACGTCAGTGAGCCACCAACACTTGCAGCCGATGGAAGGTGCTTTCAAAACCAATCTCCGTCCTTGGTACACCGCCAGGCCCTAATTTCATTGATGGGTAACTGGCAAGGAGCAAAGTCCGCTGTGCGTGAACTAAAGCTAATTTAATAACTTGGCAAAATCATTTTGCTAATTTAATACCATGAGCAAGATCCTAAGTGTAAACATGGGTGGGTCAGCGCAATGCTCCCACAAGCCCCGCGATAGCTTTATTTATTTGTTTATTTATTTATCAATAACATTAGGTTAATTTCTGAGGGTCTTACTCCATCTGCCATGAGAAAGTGCAGGCCGCGGCGTTCTGTGTTCTCCAGGACAAAGTTCCGGAATGCGGTGATGTTCTCTGGCCGTGTGATGTCACCATCACCATCCACCCCTCCCTCACCTGAAAGGCACAGAGAAACAGAGGGATGCGCGCAGGTGAACGATAAGAAAGATACTAGAATATAACATATAAATAATGATATATAATAATAAACATGATGTAAAATAAATGTATTCTGACAGATAATTTCGAAACACTGCCTTAAGAATATATTAATCAAATGCCTTGTATTTAAAATTACCTTGTATGAATCATGTGCTTATGTAAGCAGGAACATGGCTTTTCTGTGTTTCTGTGTGTGTGTAACCTAGATTATTAGGTGCTACTTAGTCTGCCTATGTGCAAGAGCATGTTTGGGTCAGAGGTGATAAGAAGGGTCGAACTGTGCTTCTTTCGACCTTGTGTAAAACTGACATCCTTGCATTGCAGGAAGCATAAGATGCCCTTGGACGTCAGAGACCCACCACGTGGTTACCCCTGCTGACAAATTGTTTTGGCGTCAGAGAACGCTAACTTCTATCTATATAAACCTTGTGTGATGTGTTTAATATTGCTTCTCTCGTCTGCTGCAGTCTGGGAGTGAGGACCCGTGCCTCTCTCTGACCTGCCAGGACGTGGTAGAGCCCGACAAGCTTGTTGTTGTTGTTTAATAAATATACTTATATGCAACTCTGGAGTCCTGAGGTAACTTGAGTGAAATTTCACCTAACACCTTCGAAAAGCAAAATTTACATCACAGAACGAGAAAGAACCAAGATAAGAAAACTTAATAGTGCAACAATACTAAGCACCCATTTTAATATAAACACTAAGCTAACTCTTCTCACAGGACAACCACTGACATGACCATCAGCTGCTTTTACACCATCAGCCAATGACAAATACTTTTTCCGTCACCTGACACTCACTATCGGTCATCTCCACCCCACACACACGGGCCTCTACACTCTCTGCTCCAGTCGTACCGTAGTAGGGCTCGAAGAGCACACACACACACACACACACACACTGGCCTCTACACTCTCTGCTCCAGTCGTACCGTAGTAGGGCTCGAAGAGCACACACACACACACACACACACACACTGGCCTCTACACTCTCTGCTCCAGTCGTACCGTAGAAGGGCTCGAAGAGCACACACACACACACACACACACACACACACACTGGCCTCTACACTCTCTGCTCCAGTCGTACCGTAGTAGGGCACGAAGAGCACACACACACACACACACACACACACACACACACACACACACACACACACACACACACACACACACACACACACACACACACACACAGGCCTCTACACTCTCTGCTCCAGTCGTACCGTAGTAGGGCTCGAAGAGCTCGCTGGGCGCTGCATAGAAGTCCTCCAGTTTGAAGTCGTTGGGTCCTCTGATGGTCATGCCAAAGCCTTTGGCGTGCCACTTCCTCCTCCAGAGCACGTACTCCGAGAAGCCGCCGGGTCCCGCGCACACGTCACCGAAATACAGCAGCTCCCCCTCCTTATCCCGTGTTAGTGGTTTCTGTGAGGTGGTAAGGTGTGCGTGAAGACGGGTTATAACATACCTCTCCAAAATGCTGCAGCACCAACTCATCACACTCACACAAAAACACACACTGGTCCAAATACACACAGATACATATGTACACACAAACACACACACACACATACATACACATACACACACCTCAGTTCAGCATACTAAAAGGTCAAAGGTAAGCCATGAAGGCCTTGCCTCACCCCTTGCGAGTCCTTTGGGTTGGTGAACATGTAGTCAAAGACATGGTCCATATTTGCCATTTTCATTGCAGCTCTGAACAAAAAACAAAAAAAAAGAAGAATTAGCATCCACACTGATGAGACATGGACTATTATCTTCATGCTTAAGGTGTAGCATCACTAACTTGCTCCATGATGCACAGGGTGAGTGAAAGGTGTGTGTGTGTGTGTGTGTGTGTTACCTGTTGAGGAAGAATGCACCTCTGATGGTTTCGTAAGCATTGGAGCGGGTACGTGCTCTCCTCATCTCCTCTCCCTCCAAATTATCAAACACACTCTACAAGACACACACACACACAATTAATAAAAAATACACACTGGCAGGACACACACTCTCCAAAACAGGGGAATACAGTACACACCTTACAGCGGAGAACGAGGTCCAGAAGATTTTCAGAGCAGAACTCTGTTTCATCCTCAATCTTCAGTTTCCTCTGGAGAATCACATATACACACACCTGTTCATCTACATTCTAATGGCTTTCTCTTTTTTATGACAGGATAAGAGAGTTGCACCAGCTACATCTGGCTGCATGTGTATGTATGTGTGTGTGCGTGTGTGTCACAGGTTACCTCTCCAATGTGCATCCAGTCTTTCAGCTCATCGGAGTCAGGAATCTCCGTGGAACTTTCTGGAAACCACTCCACCGGTTCTGTTGCACTGGGCTGACAGCGCAACATGTGTGTGTGTGAGTGTATGCGTGCACCGGTATGTGAGAACAGAAGAGAAGGAGATGAGAATAAAAAAAGAGGAATACAGAGAGAAAAGACAGACAGATGGAAGGAAGGAGATTAGATTTAGACAAGGGTAAAATTACTATAATAAAAACACACAACAAAATGGCCTCAATGACTTGTAGCCCACTCTTGCAGCAATACATCCCCTAATTGTAAACAGGGGGAAGGTAGGGAAGAGAGAAGTGAGAGAGCAAGAGACTGCTGTGTGTGTGTGCATGTGTGTGCATGTGTGTGCGTGTGTGTGTGTGTGTGTGTGCATGTGTGTGCTTGCGTGTGTGTGTATGTGTGTGTGTAAGTGTGTAAGAGAGAAAGGGGGCATGAATGAGTCTGTGATTTGTGTAAATGAGAGCTAGTTAGAAAAACTGTGTTGTGTGTTTAGAAAAGCGAGACCGACAGCGGCTGAAGGGATAATGGAAGAGACTCCCAAGTGGTCTGTACCGCTGGTTCATCCCGCCAGTCCACGTTGAGTTCCCCCTGGAAGCCTTTCAGTGTCAGCCCCAGACCCCTCCTTCCCCGCTGGGTAGACGCCTCGATAATCTCCTTCCGACCCTGGCCGAACTTTCCCAGGCCCTCGCCCTCACGGAAACCCATTTTAGCCTAGGGATGGAGAACAGAGTGCATCATGTCAGTATCAATGTGCTGCCTCGAAGACATCACCAGATTAGCCGAAAAGCATTGCACTGCTTGCGGTCATGTTTTGTCTGTGCATGTTTACATGATGAGTGCTTTACCATGAGCTTCTGCGAGACACTGTTGTACATGGCGAACTTGTTGGCTGCATCTGCATCTGCATCTGCATCTGCCTGGCCGTCTGACTCCTGGCTCTGCAAGGGTCTGGAAAAGCTAGGCCTGGCCTCCTCAGCATCGCTCATGGAGTCACTCTGACTGGAGTCTGTGCGCAAAGATTCACACAGCCGTGGACACACACACATTTAGTCATCGGTTAGCAACCTTACATGGCATTACACACACGACCCAAAACACACAAGCATGGTGCTCATGCAGGAAGCAATGAGAGGTACCTCTTCCAAGGTACAGGCTGTTCTGATTTAATCTAATTCATGGCCTGCTCCATCCCAGCCCACCCCACCCACCAGCATCCTACCTTGGCTGGTGGTGTGTTGCGCCGACTCCTCATCAGAGCTAGCCTCATCCCGCCGCTGCTTCTTCTTCTCCGACGGCTCCTCGGCCGCCACAAATTTCCGTTTGATCATTGCTAAAAAGCCAGATGATTTCAATATATGAGCTCATCAGCATAATATTCAGAGTATGTTAGACTGGCAAAGCTCAGGTAACCAGACTTGTATGACACTTTATGATTACAGTTGAAGGACAGCCATGTACAGGTAGACAGGTAACATAATGGGGTGAGTTACTGTAGACTTTTCAGGTATATACTGTGAATGCTTTCCAGACACCTAACAACAATCAAGTGAGGGGCATCTTCAACATTCATAATCCATCTTTAGATTTTATAGCACAGTCAAGAAGTATGAATAATATCGTGAACGATGTAGGCTTATTCAGTCACATAGACATACTTTGCTGAAGTTTATAGTGATGTAAGTTAATTGTAGTTCATTCCTGTCGTATGTCCTCTTGAACCTTGAAGAACAGTTTGACAATTTGCAAGTCTCAGTGACGATGAGGCATTTGCTGCCAGAGATAGTTACACGATACAAAATCTCTCGGCCACTCTCGGTTTCGATTTCGGCTCCAGCACAACTGGCCACAGCTAGCTAGCTAACTCGCTAACTCGGCTTGTTTACTTGTGACATGCAATCTCTCTCATCACAGAAAAGCTCACTGGCGACAGACGCTGGTCCTCAGGGACGCATGAGGGTGAAAATGCTTCAATGCAATTTTTTCTTTCTATGGAATCTATTAGTACGAAATCACTTTGCCTCGATTGTTTTGAGTTGTGGGATCAGTGTTGACCCGCGTCGAATTTCAGAACTGTCGCAGTTGGGGTCCTTCGATATTTGCCGATTTGAAATGACGTCATCTGTAGTAACACTTAATATTGCCTGTCTGACGCTGCTTTATTATTAATTAAGTTATGAAAACGTCATTACTAGTACAATTTCACATTCTAGTAGCGGCGAGACGATTTGCGTTTTTACAGACTGCGATAGCAGGATAAAAGAATCGATTGGATTGTACATTTTCGGATTACGGTCATTAGTCAGGTATTAATAGGGCGGGCAGAGCGGGCAATATGGGGTCATCTCTATAGGTCCGTTAGGGCGCTGTTGCTCGGTGTTCCCTACTGTGATAAGATGTTGGGAGTCAGAAAGAATGTGATGATATGAAATGGGAGGTTGAGATGCAACACAAAAGTTTGGGATAAAGTTGCATATGCAGAGTCAGTGAAAAGGACAGGATTGATGAAACATGTGAATGGAGCACCAGAAGGGAACAAGTGGCTTCAGGAGACAATAATAGGAGGGAGGAAAACAGGAAATATTAAAAGAATATATGGAAAGAAAACTAACTTGGTTACTTTCATAGCAGGAGGAATAAATGCAACAAGTCCACATCAAATCCAAAACAGAAAGAATCCTAATTGTTACAAAGGCACAGGCACATCACTTATATATGATAGGTCTGAAAAGGGGGGGGAAATAAGAGATTGATCCCGACTCTTCCTCACCAAGTGTCGAAGTGTCCTTGAGCAAGACACTGAACCCCAACCGTTCCTGATGCGCAGGTTGGCAACTTAGATAGTAGCCTCCACCATCGGAGATGTCTGAGGCATTAATGTGTAGAAAAGTGCTATATAATTGCAGTCCATTTATCACGGAGAAGCGTTTGCTCTATAAGAAAGTATGGGTGGAAGGCCCCTATCAGAAAGCCAGGGAAAGATACATGCAATCCAATAAACTATAGACCAATTGCATTAACGTCATATATAGGTAAGTTAATGGAACGTCTGGCACCTTATGGAGGAAAAGGGGTTAGTGGCAAGCTATTAGAGTGACTTCAGAAAAGGAAGAGGTACTACTTATAATAATAATAAACTTGATTTGTATAGCACCTTTCATACAAAACAATGCAGCTCAAAGTGCTTAACAGCAAAGAAATTACGTCCACAAAGAAATGACATGCACAGTGATCCACATAAAAATAGACATCAAATAAACATAAAACATAAAAACTAGGATAGAGTGCATAAAATAAAATAAAATGAACATAAAAACAGGGATAGAGTGCATACAGATTTAAGATAAAAAATAGAATACATAAAATGCATAACATAAGATTGAAAATAAAACTATGACCGAAAAAACTAGCGACCTAGTAATATGTCTGAAGGGTGAGGTGAGGAAAGCCCAAGTTAAAAAGAGACTGGTTGTGGAAAAGTGATAGAGAAATGTAACGAGGACATTGTTATTGTATTTTAATCTGCTTGCTTATCCTGTCAGGAGGCCTACAGGAGGCCTACTCTCTTGCTGAGGCAAACCACCTGTTTTTGTACTGATATTCATGCATAACGCTCTTCTCTCAAGGACATATTCTGAGATCACTGCTGTAACTTCTGTAACGATGGGACGGGAGAATACCGCCCTTTGTCTGTCATGAAACCTGCTTTTTATACTCACATAAAGGTTTTCTTTGGAGTCTGTTCATGATATTTGGTTGTGACACTCTCCCTCTTTTGCAAAAGATAATGCGCTGAAATTCTGATTGCTGGTCTTAATATAATTTATCTAACAGAATAGGTATATGACAAGTTCTGGAAAAAAGGTATTTTAATTAAGATGTAATTGATGGGAATAGGGAGAAATATATTTAATAGGGTTATGGACTTTTGAAAAAGAAACATTCAAGTTTAAAGAGGATCAGTAGTCTCCTGAAAGTGTGTGGTGGAGAATGGAATTTCTCAAAGGAGTGCAATAAGTCCGATTTTATTCACTATATCATGATAAATTACATATTTGCAAATATTCAGCCAGGAATTGGGAGATCATTATTTGCAGATGATGGTAGCTTATGGACAAGAGGCAGAAATGTAAACTATGTAGTCAAAAAAGAGCAGGAAGGGATCAATCAGGAAGAAGCATTGGGAAGGGTGGAGGGTTTCAGATTTTCTGGTGAGAAAACAAAGACTTTACAAGAAGGAAGACGGGGAGGAATGTCCAACCGACACTTTATGGAAATAATCTGGAGAAAGTTAAAAGTGTTTGGTTCTTGGGGGCATACTTTGACTCTGGATCAAAGTGGAGGGAAAATATAATGAGAATTATTGAAAAATGTAAAAAGGTAATGAATTTGACTAAATAATTCATAGATAGCAGAACAGAGAAACCACATATAATATGTAGGGAAAAGGTAATGAATGTTATGAGACGTTCCATTTCCTCTGCAGAATGGGGAGCAGACACAGCACCCCTAAAACAATGTATGTGTCTATGATTACATTAAGAATGGAATATGGAAGTGTAGTGTATGGGCCTGCTTTGAAATCACTACTGTCTAGTTTGGATCTTAGCTGAGCCAAGACACTCAGTAGATGTACAGGGGCTGTGCAGTCTTCACCGATATGTGCACTGCAGGTTGAGACGGGAAACGCCATTGGGCTTGCAGTGTAAGCCGCTCCTAGAGGGCTACTGGGTGAACCTGAAGGGGATAGCCACACCCAACCAAACAGATGATACAGACATGCTGGGAGTGAGGTGAGGTACATGCCTCAAGCTTTGGGTGGACTGGGGAATTATTGGCACAGGATGTGGGGATAGATGACAAGCAGTTATGCCCTCTAGGGTTATGGCCCTCAGTTCCGTTATGGGTACTGGAGGCTCCTAAAATTGATCTAGAATTGCTTGAAAGTGAAGGAAGAAGATTTAGATCTGGTGCATGGCTGATATTGTCACATAGGAGAGAAATACCAAAAGCATATTCTTATCTTTACTGATGAATCAAACAATCCTGAAATTATAGTCCAGGGTTGGAATGTTGAGATAAAAGAACATCAAATGTCCTGAATGAATGCTCAGTAGAACTGAGAGCATTACAATGGATAGAACAGATCCAACTTAATAAGGTGTTGGTGTGCAGTGACAGTGTCCGCTATCAAAAGTATTGGGGCTGGTACATCGTTTGGAAGGAAACACATCTGGAGTGGCAACAGTACTGTGAGCAGGAAACAAAAAGGAGGCACCTATATCCATTACTGCGTAGGTACACAGCAGAGAGAGAAGAGATGTTTACAGAAATGAAGGAGGTGGGTTTGATAGAAATATCAGTTGAAATATTTTAGAAAATGGGGCGGATGAAAGAGGAATATATATATTTTTTAATTCCTGAAAGACACTGGTTTTATTAATAGGATGTAACCATGGTGGCGTGTAATGAATTGATCCAGAAGGTGGCAGCAATGCAACAGTGAAACCAGCTGTCGTAAAACGACACAGAAGTAGAAGAATGTTGACTGACTGAATTATTTTGTCTGTTCTTGCACCATGCTTTGTATTTATAAGTGGTGAACCTGAAGTAATGTATGCCATAACTGGAAATTTCAAGTTGAACACTTGTAGCTGTCTAAAGGGACATGCGCAAATATTTTATTATCAGACATGATATTACATGTGATCTAACTATTTAATTGATTATCATCAGTAGCCTATTATATTGTTATCACCCTGATATTTAATGAAAGATCGTCTACATCTGCAGCAATTCATATTCAATATATAGTTGAGCAACAGAATGTGAATAATTAACCATGAATAAAAAAAAACCTGCACTGTGTTGCCCAGATATCTGCTAAAGTTAGCATGCTAACCAGATCAGTGCACAAAGAGTGGATGGTGTTGAGTGGAGAGCAGTGATCAGGGGCTACTTCCTGTGAAAAAACGGTTACAATTTTAAGGCATTTTATGGGTTGAAAATGCGTTAACACGCCATCTACTGTTTAAAAACCTGAATGCAGATGTAGAGGCAACCGTTTAGGACTTCTGCACGTCATGATAATGTACAATCTGGGTTTGGTCTCTCAGCCCCTTGCCAGCATTTTTCAAAATTATGGAATTATTAGGTTTTTCAGGTCAAACAGTTTTGTTTCTCTAGAAAATAACGATGGTCATATAATGGGAAATAATTTATTGGATAATGCTAGCTGGTCGTCTCCATGAAGGCTTCGCATTTCAAACGCTCAATTACCCATTATATTAATGTTTTCATGCTACATGTAGCCCTTAGCCTTCCCCACAACTTTTTGTTTACTTCTGCGAAAGGAAGGAGGTAAGTGTTTACAAACACAGTTAAACACCGCCCCCAGTCTGCTTGGGATGGGAAGTAAGAAAAGATTTAAAGACAGCCTGACTGACCTTGTGGACACGCTGATGATTGGCTCTCTTGATGAAAAGACATTTCCTTTAATGGGATCCCCCTGATTAAACAGCCCGAGGGGATGTTTGTCATCTTTGCACGAAACCACTTGCGCATTCATTGCCGTGCCCAGGTCCTTGCAATTATTTAAATGGATTTACTGCATGGAAGTGATTTATGTTAAAGCGCCGTATCAGTCTTCGTTGCTGGGTAGATCCAATTTGCCACCAGTAATGACACAGTTAAAGTTTCGCTAAGCAGCTTTAGAGTGACCATCATAAATGGCCTATGGCACTGATCTAATGCTCGTGGGCATTTGTGTCTCATTGATGCGATGACCATGTCGCGTGTTTGGGAAAGGGTCTCTAAAGATGGATCCTAATGAAGTAACAGGTGTCGAGAATAGGGTACATTCTCCCTGTAGCTCTTTCTCCTTCTGTCTCTCATTCTGGATGTGTTTATTATAGATTGGTTAATGATATTGAAAATTGGATTGAATTGAAAGCCTTTATTGTCATTGTATTTGCATACAATGAAATTTGGAGCGCTGCTTGTGTTGGTGCCATGAGGGACAACATATAACAACACAACAATACAATAAACAAAAAAAGATACATTGTAGTGTGTTCTAATGTTAAGGGTGTGGGTTGTGAGATTGGTGAGGATGGGCAAGTAACTTTTAAAAATGGTTTTCTTTTTAATCTGAGGATGTAATATACGTGGGTATTACAGGTCGTCTATATTTAATGTATAGGGTGTTTTAAGGGTGCATTAATGTAAAAGTTTGAATACTGGTTCAATATTAGTGTTAAACCTCCCTCTCTCTCTCTATCTTTCCTTCCCTCTCTCTCAATCTCTCTCCCTCCCTCCCTCTCTTTCTCTCTCCCTCCCAGGTTCCATGTAGGCCGGGATGTAATCTCATTCACCTCTAAAATCCACCTGACGTGCTCGTACACACAGAACCTTTCGTGTGAAGTATTCTGAATGGAATACTTCCCCGAAAAATCCCAAAGCTTGACTTGTAAAGTCATCATGGAACTACGTCACGTTTTAAAGCAATACCATTTTTAGCTATAAAACATAGCTTATATACAGACTTACCCCAAAGAACATGATACATCATGTCACATATATATGCATATATAAATTGCTCACTGATACTGGCACAGACCAACAAGACCCATCTTTCCATTCTTTTCTTCATAAATTACTCTCGAGGACTTGTTTTTAATTGGGGATATGGACTGATCTAAGTTGTTTTTTGCAATTGATTGAAGATGGTTTTTCAGTGTTTTCACTCACAGTCTCTCTCTCTCGCTCTTCCTTCTCCTGATTAGTCAGGACTCTTAATTTCTCTCACTCTATACAAGTAGAGAGAGCTCACCTCTAATAGATTTATGCCGCAGACATTCATTTTGACTGTTAATTAGCTCCAATCAGTGATCTAGACGCATTGACGTCATCGCCTTTCGTAATTATGCCTCTGACAGTTATGAAGAAGCCGTTGAGGAGGAGGGGCAGCAGGGGCTCACCTGTACAGACAGAACAAAACAGCTCCACAGCATCCCTGTCTCTGTCAGACCGCCAGTGGTCAGAATAATCCTTTAACACATACACACACACACACACACAACCTCACATGTGACCATTACACAATCTGCTGCAGGCTTTATATATCACCTGTGGGGTGGAGTGTTTGGAGAGGTTACCGGCAGATCAGACAAAGGGGGCAGTGTGCGCTACCACAGGTGTGGTGAGGATGCGTGTGCGTGTCTCTGTGTGTAGGTGCCCGTGTCTGTGCGTATGACAGGAGGCAGGGAGAACACACATACAACCGCAGAGGCCGCGCTTCAGCTCCCAGGTGGAAGAGGCAGCAGCAAAGGGCCTGTGTGAGGAGGTACAGGGAGAGAGAGGGGACATACAGAGCCAGCAGGTCGGCTGAGGTCTTGTCAAGCTAGCCTGTGCAGAAAGTGCGAGAAAGAGTGAGACTGAGCTCTTCAAGATGTTCTTCCGAATCCCCCTACTGACTCCGGGATACATCAGATACCTACAGGTGGGTGCATCTCCAGGCTAAACAGCAGCTATTCACTTAGTCTTATATTTATATACTGTATATATTTTAAGCATCTTTAAGAACTTTGAAAAGCGCTATATAAATGTGATGTATTATTATTATATTTATATGTAGTTGTATCATTCTTATCCATCCCCTATATATTGGTAAATGTTATGAACTGTATTTCATAATAATTATCAGTTGTGCTGGACTGTGCTCAACAGAATATTGTCTATATACTATTATAGAAACTTTGAAACTCACTTTGTCACAATAGTCCTCTATTGTGCATATGATGTCTTATTTTCTTTTCTAATGTTGAGACCATGACAACACTTCTGTACTTGGTGTATTTATACGAGGGAGGTAAAGCACAGCATGACACAGCAATGTCTGGAGAGTGTCCTGTGAACTGTCTGTGTTATTCCGTGAGGATTACAGAGGATTCAATCCCTGCTTGTGTATGTAGCTCGCAATGTCTTGGACGTCTTTGGGGTCAAGTTACTGTCCTCTAATTGGATCAATGGTCAATTGGCATGTGAAGTGCAGAATCAACCAAGTGTTTTTTCTGGGACTCACTGCAGCCGGTTTAAGATGGCCTCATTTGTTGTTTTGAAGGTGATGAGTGTCAAGACTAATTATCAAAGAAGTCTCTACAGGTGATAATTAGAATGATTTAGTGAGGTAACTGGCTCGCTGTCAAAAGCTGCTGAGAGGAACACCAGAGAAGTGGTGGATTCTGGGAATAGTCCTGCTCTGGACACACGCATGCACACAGACACACACATACTACACACATGCACACACACACAGACACATACACACACACACACACACACACACACACATACAGAATAACACAAAATTATGCACACAATAACACAGTCTCCAAATAGCAAACTGAAACTCAGAGATGCACACAATAACACAAGGAAACAGTCACACATAGATCCTCATTCTTTAGGTGAGATACAGAGTAAGACTAATCTAAGACAGATGAATGCTTTATGGTTATTTGATTTTCACTAAAATAGCTTTTATAAAATCAAATGCATTTCTTTATCATACCCCAAACAGAATACAGATGAATTGGGTGAAACACAAAATGACTCTTGATTGGTGTGACAGATATCCCTGGGTACTGTCCAGTTGTTGACTCTCTGTTGACTATCGTCTCCTGACCTCCTGCCTTTATAGACGCAGGCCACACAGGCAGTGCTGCACAGACGGGAGGGCCCGTACTCGCCGCGACTGGCCATGTTCCTGGGGGTGATGGGCATCGGGGTGTCTGGCTACGCCTCGCGCCAGCTCACGCTTCACCACAAGCCCTGCTCCAGGCTGCTCCGCTGACGGCCCCGAGACTCCACCCGCCGCCCGCGTAGATGGGCACGCCAGCACGCTAACTCTCTACAAGGAAGAACCCGACTCTTTCTCAAAGCCTCCTTCCCACCCATCCTCTCCCTCTCCCTCCCTCTCTCTCTCTCATATTTTGACAAAGGGGGTTTTGACAGGTTCCATTCTCAGTGGCTGTGTTTGCTTTCCTAACTGCTGAGGCTGGCTAGACAGGCAGGTTGGGCTTGACAAAAGTGACCTTAACGTCCCCTTAAGTGCCCCTCCCTTTCCCAAAATGATTGACAGCTCAGAGTATGACTGTAAAGTTTTCTTTGACACTTCATTTACTGCTTGGCACAGCAGGGATGTATCAAAACAAGGTGTTTAAGCTGATGCTGTTTGCCTGGCTCCGATGCTGGCCCATCCTCCTTCAGCTCAATCAGTCCCTGCCTGTCATGTTCCCATAACCTGTGCCTTAAGGAGCACCAGTAGCAGGGTGCAATGCTAATAAACTAGGGATATGCTAATTGCTAAATGCTAACCGGGTACAATGCTAACAGGAAGCAGCAAAGGTGCTTGCAGGTCTAACCTACTCCGTTAGATTTCCTCAACAGAAAGTGAAAAACAAGCTTCAAGCTCTGAGGTTGTTGTTGTTTTCAGGCTTAACAGGCCTGAGATGTAGTCTGAGCGGATGTGGCATCAGCACAAGCCTCGTCTTGAGGATGACCTGGCAAAGCTCTCCACAGCCCAGCATGGTGCTCAGCTGGCGACTGTAATGGCAGGACACTGCTGGCATTTTAGGTGTGGCACCCCTGTGAGGTCTGGTACAGCTTGTGCCGCGTAAACACAGGCTCATTGATTCCTGCCGATAAGCCATCACGGCTATCCATAGCTCTGTACAGAGCCAGGCAGGCTATTCTAGGTCCCACGGCACCCTGGCGTCTGCTGTGCCCTGGGGTTATTTATGCCCCATCTGCAGTGTTGGGAAGGTCACAGACGGGCTTGTGTTGAACATGCCAAGACTGATCAATAACTCAGGTAGCAGGAATAAAATGGTACGAAGCAAGAAGTTCAGTCAAGGGAGCAGGGACATGGCAAGTGACAGAAGTTCCGCACATTGACTGTGGCGCTGGCAGGCTTCTGTGGACCGGCAGTTTCCACGCCACGGACTGGCATCGGTTTTCGGGATTAATGATCGATGGAACTGTATTCTGAGTACCACCTATTTAAATTTAAAAGGTCCTCAGAAAGATGGAGTCCGTGTTGAGAATATTTATGTCCAGACAGCTCTGGCTCTCGTCAGTGGGGATCTGGTGCACCTGCACTTTCAGCTCAGATGGTTCCTAGATAGAGACAGATGCTATTTGAGTTAAAGAAGAAAACGTATTCATTCAGATGGTTCCTAGATAGAGACAGATGCTATTTGAGTTAAAGAAGAAAACTTATTCATTCAGGGTTCCTAGATAGAGACAGATGCTATTTGAGTTAAAGAAGAAAACGTATTCATTCAGATGGTTCCTAGATAGAGACAGATGCTATTTGAGTTAAAGAAGAAAACTCATTAATTAAAGTATAATGGCTGTGGGCAGTTCAAGCGCAAGTGGGATGGAAGTTGTATGCACCCTGTGTCATGGATCCCGAGTACAACATTCAGCACGTGTTGCGGCTGTCACCAGCCAGCTGTGCGTTGTATCCTGCTGCTCAGGATCTATAATTGGGCAGTTGTTATATTGGTGAGGTTAGGTTGTTGCATATGAGAACTTGCATGTGACAGTGAGAAGTTTGGCTGCTGTGGGAAGTCCCCAACCAATAGCACAAGGAATTTAACATCTTTTCCTGTGTATGACTCAAATGAGCCTCTACCGATGAGAATGCTTCCTGGTTCCTGTGTTGAGACGTTAGGAGGCTGAGCTTCCACCGTCTGACGATGGGTCACACTGGCCACTTCTCAACTATTTTCAGCTCACAGCGCCACTCAGGAAGTCCAAATGAAGGGCCTTGTCATTATTTCAGGCTGACAGATCACAATAAGTTGACAGAAGGCTTCACATTGCTAAAGAAAAGGCATAACTGAATTGGGCGTCTCACATAGAGAGAGAGAGAGACAGAGTGTCTGTCAGGTTTAAGTGTTTCATTAAATTGCAGATGTGTTTATCGCGAACACTGGGAAGGGTTGTTTGCTCTGCTCTGCTCTGCTCTTTACAGGAACAGATTTATTTCATCAATCGTCTACTTCAATTATTCCTTTTTGAAAAAAATCTTTGTTGACAGAACAAACAGTTTGAACAGTTTGGTAAAGATGAAGAGCAGTCCTCACCTAGACTTACTGTCACTTGTTCAGAGAGATTATTTAAAATATATGTATCATATCATTATATGTTTTCATAAACACATTGCAGGTTTGCACATTGATTTGTTTGTTTGTTTGTGTTTTGTTGTTTTCGTCTGTACAGGCATGAAAGTATTTCATATGTTGATATTTTAATTTTTTTGCTTATATGTGTGTCATGTTGTACCAGGAGATTACACAATGGGACATTTGAAGTTCAGTTTCCATGCAGATCAGAGCTGATGCAGATACACTGAACCCCTGAATGACCACTCAGGGGTCTCATTCATCTGTGAAGGGTGTCCTGGGCCAGCCAACCCACAGATAGACACCCCAGAGACAGAGTGACCCACAGAGTGTCCCACAGAGTGACCTGTATGTAGAATGATTGTGGTGGTGAAGAGGGGGATACAGAAGGGGTAAAGTCAGCAAAGAGATGTAGAACCATGACCATAAGGGTCTCTTAATAGAGAATAGCGCTTTCATTTATTGATCAATAGCCTATATGAGAATTTCTTCCTTTGTCAACCTTTGTTTATGTGACTATATTACATCACCATGACCTGAATGGTCTCTTAACGTAGAAGATAGTTGATGTGTTGATCAATCGACGTTTTTTTCTCTGACTCAAGGAATGTATCACCGACAAAGAAATGTATGCTAGCTTAAGTCGATGTTTAAAAGCTTGTTGTGAGCTGACACGTCTGACATAATGTAGGGCCGACACGGGTTAAAGAGAGCGTGTGAGCATGAGTTAATTAGAGTAGCTAATTCAAACATTCCAAACGAGAGGCAGCCCCTACACAACAAGCGATTACTCTCTTAAACGGGCCACGGGATGAGCCGCTCATCTTTCTGATCCCGTTAGTGCTTCCAGGAGGAGATAAACGGCGCAGGTCACAGTCACGGCAGCCACATACAGTACCTGCACGTATTCCCAGCGTCACCATTTTCCATGATAGTCGGCCCTTGAGACTTGGTGAAGAGCTGCTCGGATCACACAGGGATAATGATGGTTTAAATATAAAATCACCAGAGAAAAAAAACAGGCGCACTAAAGGTTAATGATGTAGGCACAAAAATAAACAAATTCCTTTTCTAAAAAGGATACACAGGTTTTGCTCAGGTTGCACAAGCAAAAATCTTTTGATATAATATTTTCAATAAAAAATATTTTCACTGGTGTGACTGATTTTCAGCACAGTTAAGTCTAAATTAAATATTTTATCTGATAGGATTTCAACAGAAATTGTCTACATGATACGTTACATAAACCGTGAATCAGTCATTTGCAATATTATTAAAAAACAACCTTATGTTACGTTGTTAATTCTTCTCATCCTGAAAATGTGTGTTTTGTGACTTCAGGATTGTGTAAAAACTATCTGTAAACTAGATTTAGATGAAATTTAGATCACAAAGCAGAAACAGTCACAGAATTCAGATTAAAATCAGTAGAGCTCATGGTCTCTTCGATTTCTGTTGTGTTTTATTTCTATTGCTGTTCTTGTTATTTTTGTTTCTATATTCTACAATTCTGTGTAGATGAAATGAGAGACCTTTACCATTAATGAGAATGAAAATCCTGATTTTCTCTCCAGGTAAAGTGCAGTGGGGGATGCAATGGTTAAGTTTAAGAGCCTCCCTCAGTTGTCATTTACGTCTGCTTTATACAACCTCTGCTATAAAGCCCTGTGGGACCTGGCCCTTGCTGTTCTACAGTTTAAGGCCTGGCACCCTAAACCGTGGAGAAAAGCTGCCAGGCCCCCTTTTGAATTCATAGGATCACCCTGATTCTGCTCCGCAGTGTGAATAGGCCCGGGACTTGGGGGCTGTTGCCATAGTGAACCGATGAAAGATCAAAGCACCTTTTGTTTAGCGCTTGGTCGTCATAACAAGCACCTTGTTGAGTGTCAAATGTTTATTTTTATCGCCCTGTTTTGCGTCTGTTGATGAATAAAGAGCTATGTAAAGGGACCGGTGTGCTCTTTGTGTCTGTGTAAACAAACAGCAGAGAAAAATACAAGACTCGCATCAACCAAAATACATGGAGGTGCTCCAGCACCACACTCACTGTCTGTCTGTCTGTCTGTCTGTCTCTCTCTCTCTCTCTCTCTCTCTGTCTCTTTCTCTCACACACACACACACATAGAGAGAGAGAGAGATGCAACATTATCAGTTCCACTCATACACTGTACAAGTCATTCTTTCACTCACTAGATGTCAGTAATGCTTTTATTTTAGACAGTTGTTCCATACAGTACTTGTAGTCTAGCACTGTAGTGACATGGGAACAGTATATTTCACTCTTTTTTCACGCTATCTCTCACTAAAAGACTCCTGCTGGTGTCGAAGCTGCACTGATAGAAGCAAGAAACATTCTAGAAGGCTAGTTGACTTCACCCTAGCCTGTATGAAAAAGAAACATGACAGATTGCATTAGTAAGGCTGTACGACCCATAGGAATGCAAATCAGGGTCAGTGTATATGTATGTGTGTGTGAGTGTACATATGTGTGTGTGTGTGTGTGTGTGTGTGTGTATATGTATGTGTGTGTGAGTGTACATATGTGTGTGTGTGTGTGTGTGTGTGTGTGTGTGTGTGTGTATGTATGTGTGTGTGAGTGTACATATGTGTGTGTGTGTGTGTGTGTGTGTGTGTACATATGTGTGTGTGAATGTACATGTGTGTGCTCTTGTTGAGTTATGTTTGTCTCTGTTCCTAATGATCCTGGCTTTGAATGTGTGTGCGTACGAGTGTGTGTGATCCAGCTGTATGAGTAATGACTGATCTGGTCCTTAGACAGTCACCCCAAGGCTATGGCTCACACATACACACACACACACACACACACCACTTCAGCTACACAGGATCTCAAAGCTGACCCACTTCGCTAAGCTTCTCTCCCTCTCTGTCTGTCTGTCCCACCCCGTCTCTCTCTCTCTCTCTCTCTTTCGCCTTTTATTAACCTTCTTTCAATATTTTCTGTGCCTCTCTTTTTCAGTTGGCACGAAACACACAGACGTACACACAAAAATGATTGCAGGGTCAAACATAAACGTAGGCATAGATACGGTACATACGCATGTAAAGTCAGTTTTTCAGATTGTATGAAGTTAGAGTGGCTATCTGCTGTCTTTCTCTACCTCTTTGTGTGCTTTAGTCCTCCTCTCCCTTCTCTCTCTGGACCTGAGATACATTATCTCTCTATTATGCTTCTAGCTCTCTCTCTCTCTCTCTCTCTCTCTCTCTCTCTCTCTCTCTCTCTCTCTGGCTCTCTCTCTCTCTCTCTCTGGACCTAAGACATTCCCTTCTTTGTTAGGGACTGCAAGATACTGAAACCAGATCCCTTATTACACAAACACAGAAACGCAGTGTGCGAGAGATATTGTGTGTGTGTGTGTGTGTGTATCTGCTTTCTCTCTCTCTCTCCTTCTCTCTCTCCCCCTCTCTCTCTCTGTATCAGTGATAAGTCTTGAGCCAAGTGGAACAGACATGATAAGAGCAACAGGAGAGAGCTGCGAAAGGCCGTGCTAAGAAAAACACATCTTTATCATAATCATACACGCTCTCTCTCTCTCTCTCTCTCTCTCTCTCTCTCTCTCTCTCTCTCTAACACACACACACACACACACAGACCCACACCCAATCTATTTTTCTCATACTTACCCCCAGTGCATCAGCGTGTCCAAAGTAACGACACTGGCAGTCATAAGTTCAACACGGACAGTGCAGGACAATAATGTGTGTGTAAGTATTTTAAAACCAACAGCTACGTCAATACAGGGTTAAAGGGTTTCTGAATGATCAATACAGGGTTAAAGGGTTTCTGAATGACAGCAAGACTTAGAGCTGATCATCTCTTGACCTCTTTTAAGAGCAAATTCACGCCTGATGCCTCTTAGTCACTTGTTTACCTCATTGCCCTGCTCACTCACTTAGTTATACCTCCCCTATCCCCTGCCACACACACACACACACACACACACACACACACACACACACACACACACACACACACACACACACACACACACACACACACACACACACACACACACACACACACACACACACACACACACACTCACACACACACACACACACACACACACACACAATGCTTTGGGGTTGTGGTCTGATCTCAGTTGCAATGACTTTGTCTCCTTGTAATACAGTATGCCTCATTTTCAGTGCACACACACACACACACACACACACACACACACACACACACACACACACACACACACACACACACACACACAGACTGTACACATATTCATTGTATGCCAGCAGTAATTGGCAACTTGATAAGGCAGCGATCAATAGCGGATACAGAGGAAGTCTGCTCCTCACAGTATGATGCTGCCTCTGTGTGAAGTTTACTTCAGGTCATCTGAGGTCAAAAATGGGGGACTATGTTCAATCATCTAGTGACTGAAACAATCATATTGTTCAAGACTGATCACTCCCCCTCCCATGTGGACACAGGGAAAGTGACACTATTTGTTTCATGAGTCCCGTGCCATGGAAAGCTATGCTATGCATTATCTACGCAATGATTGGATACTTATAAAAGGACCATGAAGGTTACTGATTGATACAAACCGTAGGAAAATCAAACTAAATACACTATGTCAGGGTTTCTGGGATATCTGTAAATATTGAACGTTTTTGCACTCTAACCTCATCAGTAGCTATCATCCAGTGCTATCTGTAATCCTGCTCTTAAGCATACAGTTGACGAGAAGCAGCCGGCATTGCTTCAGTACCTGACGGCCTCCCTTCCAAGGGAAAGTTGAAGTGGGCAGGCAGTGCATGAAACACAGCTCCTACAAAAGCAAAGGGTCTTTTAAAGCCTTTCACTTCTTGGTAACTTTTGTGGCTCAGGGGAATTAAACGTGCCACATATTAATCACATCTTGTCTCTGCGAGTTGTTAAACAGTTACTAATTGTTTAAAATGCATCCAGGAAGAACAGATACCACCGGAGTATTTTTGGAGTCGATGGCCCAGTTGTTCTCTCTACCTCCCCTCGCTCGCTCGCTCGTTTTCTCCATCCCTACTCATTTTTGCCCTCTGCGACCTCGACGTGGTCAGTATTTGTATTCCCTCCCGCATTCCACATCCACTAAGCTGCTTTAAAGAGAGTGTTAACAAGCCTGGCAGCGTGGGCTAGCAGGCCCCGTTTCGCAACACAGCCATACAGACTGCAGCATTGTTAGCCGGACCCAGAGAGAGAGAGAGAGAGAGAGAGGGGAGAGAAAGAGACTTTGGAGAGAGAGCAGAACAGAGGGAGAAAATACCACACTATAAAAGAAGAAAGAAGAAAAACTCTTGTGTGCACAGAGGTGCTACGGATAAAAGTTATTGGCCTCGTAAATTTGAATGTAAAAGAGTTCAGTGAGAGAAAAGCTAACCTTGAGTTCAGGTGAAAAAAAAGAGCGATAAAAAGCTAAACAGGATGAGAGAGAAGAAGACTAAAATAAATGAGAAAAAGAAAGAGAAAATAGGAAGTAAGACAAATCAGGGTGAAGTTTTAACTGTATAAAAATCATATTCAATCGCGAAAACACTAGGCAATGGAATAGTGTCAAATAAGAATTCGGAAACCAATGTGTCCAAGTTTTGGTTGGCAAAGAATTGAAATGTGAGAGAGAGAGAAAAAAAAAAAGAAAGTTAGAGAACAGACACATAGGCCAGATAAGATGTTCTGACCTCGTCTGAGAATGAACACATTCCCGGATTGCTTGTGTAATGTGGACGTGTGTGTGGGGGATGTGTGAGCATGAAGTTCACCTGTGGTGTTCCAGTGAAGCCCTCATGCTGGTGAGGACAGCCTCCACTCCGCTCTGCTCTGTCACAGGTCACACATGAGGGGAACTAAAGCAGCACAATCTCATCAGAGAGATGATGACTCGGCACTGAGTTAATCTTAGAGGGAGGTCGCCATGATCTCACTACCCAGGGGGTGGAGGGGGGGGGGGGTTACGTGATGAAACCCTTGACGACCTTCACCAAAAATACGCCCGTGGTGACAAGGTACATTTTATCTGTAATGGTCTGTTGTAATGCCGTTTTGATTTAAGTGTGAAAATTCTATTTCAAAAGTATGTATGAGTTGTGTGTGCAGTTTAGCTGTGAGTCATACCGACACACCTGTGGTGTATGTAACACTTCTAGGATATACACCAGAAAAAGCATTCAAATGAAAGGCTTTATTTATAGATGTTTCTGCCTGGGTATGTGTACAGGAAACATTGTGCTAAAGCAAGTAAATACATGAGATCCGGCTCTGGGACAGGTGTGTCTGCTTGTACTTTGCTTGGTCCGTGTATGTAAGATATGTAGGGTAAGCCGTAAGTCGTGGTCTTTTAGTGTACACAGATCCCCCTCTCCTGCCCCGTTATGTTTACTGATATTGTGCTAAAGAAGAAGAATAACCTAACATTTTACATAATATCACCCCCTCCCCACCCCCCACTCAAAAATATAAATAAATAATTATATATGTATATTAATATATAATTATGATCATTATAATATATATATAATATATATACTGTGCAGGTGTTGCCTTTGATAGTGCTGGGGGTTTTGCCTGAACCCAGATGATTGTCTGGTCATCACTCAAACTTAGGAGAGGTGGTCCAGCACCATAGCTGCTTGGTTTGCTTGTCCTTTCCCAAGGATGGTGTTATGTTCTTAGCTTGAGGTGAGCAGAAAACAGCGTTAACTCCATTTATATATTTGGGCAAGGATGTGCATGCAAGGACGTCTCAACACAACGAAAGTGAACAGCTACACACACTCTGAGATTCTTTTGAATGAAGAGTGCATTACAAATAAAATAAATTATTATTATTATTACCTCACAGTTCCCATTGTTCCCTGCAGTCACTGAAAGCACCATTTTTACAGGACATACAGTGTGGACTGCTGGACAGATGTGAAGAGACTTCTGCCAAACATTTCAGAAAGCGATCTTAACTTAATTTCAACTTTAACTTTAAAATCAGTGCAACTTGTGATCCAGACTGAATACCTTTGAGCCGTACCTTCCATCTGTCAATCTCTGTGTTTGCAGACTGCCCTCTTGTGGCATCCCGCACGTTTGGGGTCAGTTCGATTATGGTCATCGAAGAATCATTTTATGGCGGTGTCCGCTGCCTTCTTCCATGCCGCACTTTCCAAGATGGATTGGCCATAGACTACCGCTTACTGTTCAAATTAATGTATTGGCGTATCAAACAGCCAGCGTAGCATTCAAAGTCACAGGTGAGAGGACGTACGTTTAAATGTTGCCTTTGAAAAAAAACTTCTAA